>NC_058163.1:7829605-8129605 GCF_020080835.1 Cotesia glomerata | reverse complement strand
AAAAAGACGTCAAGTCAAGTTCTCTTAAGAGGTTTTATACCCGAAGTTTGAATATAATTTTAAATAAACTCTTTATTATTTCGGTATTTAATAATCGTCTTTTTATTTGTTGTTACCGTAAATGAACATTCACTCAATAGAATGAATATTATACGGATTTTTATTTACTTTCAGTTTATTAGAACGTATCTTTAAAGTTACAAAAATTTTGTTTCTAAACGTTTGAAATTTGAGGAAATTCACTTTATGTATTCATGATTCATGATTGAGTTGACAACAAAGATTTAATATCAATTTATCGAACATAATATAAAATTGTCTCTAAATTTTATAGTCAATTTTACGGAATTTTTCCAATTCACGGAGGCGTAAGCACGATAACTTTCAAAATATATATCTGTTAAAATTAATTTTTTCATTCATTTCATTAAATTATTACAAAAAATAATTTAAAAATAATAATTTATTCTTTCTTTGTTTTGTTGTAATTTATTTTTTTAGACCATTACTTTCTCTAAAATTTCTACTTTTCAGCCAGCCATGTGTAATTTCCCGACTAGAAATTTTAATGTAAGACCTATTGGGCCCGCGTTGGGTTTCCTAATAGGGACCCCACATAGGGATGTCACGCAAAGTCCTATGCGGCCCTCATTGGGCAATCCCTTTTAGGTCCCAATGGGGAAATCCCCATCAGAACCCAATCTAAATTTTGAAAGAAAAAATATTATGATTTTTGAAAAGATTAAAAATAATTTAGAATCAGATACTCATATTATATTAGACCTCATTAGTAAATTTAATTTAAATTGAAATGAAATCGTTGATCTAAAATCTATTCCTGGTGGAAGTAGTTTTTTCTTAATTCAACTTATCATAAATACTTGATACAATAAATTTTTATATTTGATCAAGATTTTTAGATACTTTAAGGAAGCAGCGCCACCTACTTCAGTTAAGAAAAAAATTTCCTCACCTTGAGAAAATTTTTCTCTTAAATATTTGATGCCGATTTTGTATTATTTTAGCGTGCAATTATAAATTTTGATTAAAAAAAAAATGATTCAATATTATTTGATCTTCCCATTTGACATGTTGATCAATAAAAATATCAATGAAAATTTACTTCTATCGAGATATTTAATTTTTTGGAGCAAGAGACAAATTTTTTCAAGATAAGAAAATTTACTTCTATCAAGAACTAAATTTTTTGGAGCAAGAAGCTAAATTTTCTCAAAACAACAAGATTTTCTTAACTTAAATAAATTTTCTTACATCAAGATACTTATTTCTTTAATAAGCAAGAAAATTAATTTTATTGGAATAAATGAAATTTCTTGTGCCAAAAAAAATTTTTTTTTTCGTTTAAGAAAATAATTAGGAAGAAAAATATTTTCTTGGCTCAAGTGAACCTTTTTTTTCTGTGGAGTACTTGAATTTAATCTGGAATTGATCTCAAATTAATCTAGAATAACCGCTAAAAAAACTTCGGATTCACTCTACACGCGAATTGTTTAATTACTTTACTCCAAAACTCTGAGTAATGGGATTAAATTTTAATTTGGATTACTCCGAATTCATCCCGATTTTTTACAATGTATTTTTAATCTCGTAAAATTAAATTTTTCAAAATATAAAGTTATGTAAAATTTGATGAAGCTCAATTTTGTAGTTTTTATTTAACAATGTTAGATAATTTTTTTTCCTAATTCTTTTCTATACTTATCGGCTAATTTTTATTTTTATTTCTAATTAATTTACAATGAATATATGCTAATAATATAAGCTCACAGATCTTTGAGTGATTGATTTTTTATATAAATAAACGATTGTCTAAATTTAAAGATTATTTCATGCATCTACTTTCAGGCTAGGTTATCCCAATTGGATCCTACTACGAGCCCAGTTAGGAAAACCCATCGATGCCTTATTTACATTATGTTGGGAAAATCCTCTTCGGTCCCACACCGATCCCACTCGGGAAAACTTAGCAATTTTATTATTATTTTTCGTTGGGTTATCCCTCTTAGATCCCACATAGATCCCACTGGGGAAAATTTATAAATTGTATTTTTTTTCCGTTGGGTTATCCCTTTTAGGTCCTACACAGGACCCTATTGGGAAAAACTGAATAAAAATTTTTAATTTTACGTTGGGATTTCCCATTTAGGTCCCACACAGGGCCCTATTGGGAAAAACTGAATGAAACTACTCATTTTTGCATTGGGATTTCCCATTTAGGTCCCACGCGGGGCCCTATCGGGAAAAACTGAATAAAAATTTTTATTTTTACGTTGGGATTGCCCGATTGGGGACTAATTAGACCCTTATAGGGATTTCCCAATTGGGCGTGCCTCTTCGGGACCCAATCAGGTCCAGGTGTATACGCTGGGTAATCCCAAAGTAATTTCTAGTCGGGATTTTTATTACAAATAAAAACTCTTGTTGTAGGTTAAAATAGGCAGTAGTCTGTGCTTATGAAGAATTCCAGAAGATGGCGGGAATAGTACGTGACGTCACTAAAACGAAGCGGGATTTTTGGAAATATAGTATTTGAAAGTCTTATAAAAAACATGCCCTAATAGATTTATTCAATATTATAATTATTTTAATTTTTATAAAAACTATTTTCAAACTTAAATTTAGAGTAAAGCTTAATTAGCAAACTCGAATTATTAGAGTAACAGTTTACAGGGTTTAAAATAAAAAACAATATAAAAAGTAAAAAAATTCTGTTGCACTCTTGATTTCTTAAACTTAATTTCATTTCGAGTGCTTTCTTATTTCGATAAAATTTTTCCATCCTGCATGTCAATGCATTGCTTCAAGACATGCCAACCCTGAATCTTTTGAAGTAATAATTATTCTTGATAAAATCTAAAGCAGACTAATCCAACGGAAATAACTAAAACTAAACCACACGGCAAATATATTTAAAAAACATACTTGATAAATAGACGTTTGTTTACTTAAGTGTAAAAATGATCACTTTGTCGTTGACTTCTAGTTATAAGAAAAAATGTACACGTTATGAGTTATGAGTTACGGCACTATCAAAAATCACCAATAAATATAAACAAAAAATAAAAATACATACAAACGCACAATAGGTTCGATTTGAATGAATAAAAAAAGTAAAAAAAGAATCCAATTAACCTGGTGGAATTGGCTTATTGTTACGAAGCAAAATTCTAGCGTACCCATACGATGACGGGGCTCGGTTTTAGCACTGTATGCGTTCAAATAACAATCGATCGTTTGTCGGCTGATTGTTCATGCAACAGACTCACACATTAGTACACAAACACACACATACACATTTGTAAATTATAAATATAAAGATCTAAACAAAAAACTCGGAAAACTAAAAAGCAAAATTTTCCTTTAAATAATCTCTTGTCTAGCGAGCATACCAACAATGCTCAAAAAGCTATAACGTAAACAAAAATAATTTTTTAGCGAACCCCTTTTCAGTTGACAATAAGGAGTGTGGAGTGTGTGTAGATATTATTAAGAAGAGATACATTAATTTTGTATGTTGTCATTCTTGGAGCTATAAACATCAGTATAATCAAAAGATTTAACAAAATCACGCAGCATCCCGGAAAGGGCCGTCCAACCATTCGTTATCCTTGGACAATAGGGTGACACAATAGCTGAGCTATATACTCATCGAGTTGTAGACGAGCCGAGCCACATGCTTATGATGTATCATGGGAAAACGGAAACGAATGTTTTTATCCTAGTTTCCCCCGTTTAGCAGCATTTAGTCCGCATCACTGAGTTAAACATTTACTCTGCTATCAATTATTTTTGGCCGAGGCTAGTCTTCTCACAAAAGATCAAATATGATGATCTGGCGATTGAAATCGAGGAAAAAAACAGTTTGGAAAATCTCAAAGTTCAAGACTCATAATGTTCAAGGTATTTTAAGTAAAAAATTTATAATGTTGCTAATTGATAGACTAAAGTAGAAAAAAAGTAAAATTTTTTATTATCAATTATTGAAGTAATTTACATTTCAAATATTTCGCAGTATTTTTCTTACTGAACTCAGCTCAACTGATGTTATAACGCGCATGCGAATGAGGAACAAAATTAATCACGTATACTTTATGTATAATAACTAATAACAAAGAAAATACGGTTTTAGTTTTTCATTAGTTATAAATTATAATCAAACAAAACTAATTTAGATGGCCATTTTTGCTATCAAATTCTCCAGAGACAAGATTGTAGGAAAATTACGATTGTCACATTGTAATTCAGGACTAGAATTTTAAAATCTTCACTTTCATAATTTTAACTTTTTAAAATTGACGATGTTACATTGTAAAAATACGTAAAAAAGTAGGCAATATACTAACTTTCACGATGTGACATTGTAAATTTTAATATGGAAAATTATGGAAGTGAAGACATTGAAAGTCTGGTCCTAGATTACGACATTGTAATTTTTCTGGAAATTTTTTTCCGTGTACAGAGTGTTAAAAATAATCAGACTTTTAATCATTTAGAATACTTTCTAACCCTTTAAATCATTTTAATAGTATTTCTTACACTAATAAAAAAAATAACTTGATTCAAGAGAAAAAATCTTGACCTAAGAATACCATTTCAAAGAAAATAAGTTTTTTGCATCAAGAAGAAAAATTCTTCTTGTTTTAGGTAAATTTTTCTTGTCCCAAGAATTTTTTTTCTTGATTCAAGAAAATCATTTTCTTCAAAATGATACTTAGTTCAAGATTTTTTTTCTTGAATGAAGTTAACTTTTTTATCAGTGTATAGGCGTTTAACATGTAAAATAATTTTTAATGATTAACTAAATATATTTTTGAAAATTGGAGAATTATTCCTGATTGCATTATCTATTTAATGTTATAAAAATTATTTCAATTTTGTAAACTAACAAGAGTGTAGCAATAAAATTAATTGCAGAAAAAATTTTTTCAGTTGTAGTATATACTCTCCGATACTTTGCATTATGAGTCATGCAATAAGTATCTTCAATCTAAACTTAAAATAATAATTCTATTAACAATAAGACAACATCGGTAGTGATCAAACAATCCATTAAATTTCTCCTTGAAGAACCACCAAAATCGTTAAACACAGAAGCGAGTTGTCTATTTTGTCTAGAATTCTCTAATCCATACAAGACATACTTGGAAGCTATACAGACGTGTACTTATACAAAATATCCATAGAAGATAGTATGTAGCTTGGTGACAACGAGAGGTAGTATATTATTTGTTCAGGCACGAATAGCAAATAGAGTTTCTGGCAAAGCTAGACATAGACTCAATACACTGACGGTTTAAGCTGTCATGCGAGGAGTAAGGGATTGTAAAGATATATATGCAATACATTATACATTTTGCATGTGAAAAGTATCCATACACGTGACCTTTATATCGTGTGTGTACGAAACACGTGTGAATTGTAAGAACTTAACGTCATTCCAATACTACCACCGCCATATCACCACCAGAGTAGCAGCAACATCAGCATCAGCATCTCACCGCCCCCAAAACTCGAGTAAACTTCAAGGGTAGAATCTGTATGGTGAACGTATATAGTATAATACTTGTTTATTTCCATAGATGCCAGCAGCACAACTTACCGAGTATTCAGGGAAGACTTTAACCTATTTGGGTTCGCATTTTATACTCTCTGTTTGGAAAATGTCGAAAATATTAGTGAAACTCGCGTTGAGTAGAGTAAATTAATGGGTGGTAATATTGTTTACTAGAAACTTCTATTTGATTGGTATAAATTGAATAGAATGATAATCAGATTAATCCGGTGACAAATAATAAAATACAATGGTCTGGTAAATCCCTATTTCCATGCATTAAGCGCTCATGTAAAACCAAAATTATTCAAATATCTACACAACTTTTCATTAAAAGACTAAATATTATTTTTGATTCTTCAGACATTTTTAATTAAATGTCCATTGGAATAAAAATTATCAACTGTCCAATGCGAAAACAAAATTGATAAAAATTCCTTTGATTAATGAATGAATTCCGAAAAATTAACATTCTTTATAAAGAATTGTATACAATTTACTATTGATGTGTATTTAAATTTTCCTAAGAATAGAAATTATCTTGCGAGTTTAAGGAGATCCACGCGAAGTAGTCAAATTTTTAAAACTTTCTGAAAATTTGTAAATTCAATCTACTTAGCCTAATAATTAATAAAAAAAATTAAAAAACAGTAGGTTTTCGGGATATTTAATCAACTAATTAGGTTTGAAAATTGTAATTTTTACATGTAGGTAAATGGAGATTCAGCCATCACACTTATCGAGACCTTTCATTACAATACCCACACGAATTTTTCATATATTTTATATATTTTACAAATATGAGAATTATCATATGTATAAAATATATAGAAAAATTCGTGTGGGTACTCAAATGAAAGGTCTCGATGAGCGTAAGTAACATCAGAATGAGCTTATATCTAAAAAAAATGTCAATGATAGAGAAACGACTTTGTAGTTTGTCTACTAATGATATTTTGAACGATATAAGCTAATTCTGGAGTAACACTTATCGAGACCTTTTATTTGAATACCCGCGCGAATTTTTCCATGTGTTTTATACATATGATATTTCTCATATTTGCGAAATATATAAAATACTAGCTGATACCCGCCCGCTTCGCTGGGCATGCACTCAAGTTTTATTGTGTAACCTAGACAAAAAATATAAAGAAAATGATTAATTTCAACAATCTTAACGAAATTATATCGCTTTTTATCTCTAAAATAATTGTTTTTACAGCTCTGAATTTGTTAATAAATTACATAAATAAATATGTTATTATTCTTTTGTCTGAGCGCCAACTTCAATAACGTTATTAAGATTGTTAATTCAGATTATTATTTCTTATCTCAGCACCATTTTTTATAAAAATACGAATATTAGTAATCAAGATTATGAAATAAATCACATATCAATTTAGAATATAAACAACAATGTTATTATATTAATTTGACTGAAAATTAGCATCGAGAAGTTAATGACTAAATTTATTTCTGCTTATAAATATAGAAATGAATATTTTTAATCTTAGTTATTAAGAAAATTATCACAAATTAAGTGGTATTAAAAAATATATTTATTATCATTCATTTTATTAAGAATTAACTTAAATCGAAGGTTTTTTTATAATAATTTAACGATATCGTTGTGAAATTTTAGAGAAGATCATCAGACAAACTTTACCATTTTAATTGTAATCATTAAAATCAGTATAATCATTTAACAAAATCAACTTAATAAATTTATGTTATATTTAGCTGTGTTATGATATAGTGGAGTTCATCCTTTATGATCATTACAATACATATTAGCTATTTCAGTTATTAATGATTTAGCTATTCTTTCTTAAAAAAAGTATGATTATAAATTCCTACTGTCCCAACAATCAATCGATAAAATTTGAAATCAAAATGTATTTGCTTAACATTGTACAGAATATTAGTATTTAGTAACTTTCTACTTTTATTCTCATCATTCCTTCGAATTTAGTTGACAACCGAATTTGTAATTACAATTTATTTATTTTGACTGTTATTATGGTAACGGTAACCATGGCAACGGTAACTATGGCAACGGTAACCATGGCAACGGTTGATTAGCGTGGGTGGTTGTGGGGGGGGGGTTGAGTTCTATAATTGATGGGTGCCACTGATGGTTTCTTAGATTGGAGAATCAAAATGATATTTTCGCCCAAAAAAAAGAGAAAGAGAGAGATAGGGAAGGGGCAAGAAGGCACGGGTGATAGGGCACGAGAGGGGAGGGGAAGAATGAAAAAAAGGAGAGGGGGTAGCATACGTAATGGTTGACGAAAAATCCATTTTGGCTAGGAATTGCGCAAAATCCCTTCTTATCTCTCGTCTACGGTGAAAAAGGAGTACCTATGCCAAATTTTAAATTAACCGGTCCAATAGTTTCGGAGATCTAGTGATGAGTCAGTGGTATTTTGCTTATATGTATATAGATTAATATTTTTTCACAAGATAAAATAATGAAACATCATTTGATGGTTCCATTATAATTGAATTAATTGTAATCCTATCATCTATATTATTAAGAGAATATCATTAAGAGAAAAATACTCTATCTCTAGATTCATAATTGATAAATGACCTTATATCTTGTGAATTATTGACATTTTTACAGATATAAGCTCACTCCGACATTATACTCATCGAGACCTTTCATTTGAGTACCCACATCAATTTTTCATATATTTATATATTCTATATACTAGCTGACCTGGTGAACTTCGTATCACCTACAATATATTTTATTACACCTTTTGATCAGCGATTAACAATCTTTAAACTCTAGTCTACTTCGATAAAGAATAAATACTGGTTGTATGAAGTGCGGTTAGAATTTTGTCAAGTAATTAAATGAAACTCACTTCTCATTATCGCCTGAAAATCAAGATCCCAAAAAATGAACACTGAATTTATGAAATTTGTTTTTGTTCATATGTACAGAAGATTTTGAGTTATAGCCAGACTAACGCACAGCAATTCATTTATATATATATATCGAAGAAGAAGATAGTATAACTCTGCAGTATACTTGTACGTATCTTTCTACATATTGAACAATTTTGGTACACTCTTGCAACCTTGAGGCTCAAGCGTAACAATAGCGATTCCGATACAAAATTAACAATTTTTTATTTTTTTAGCTGAACTTTCGGGTTTTCCAAAAATTTTTATTTTTCTAAACCATCCCTGGACTATAGCGAACAAAACAAAAAACAATTTGAAAATCGGTCCAGCCGTTTTTGAGTTTTAGCGAGACTAACGCACAGCAATTTATTTTTATATATATAGATATATAGATGTGAGAAAAAAATTCGGATAGCTCGGACTGGGATTTAAACCCAGAACCTCCCGATAACATGTTGGCTGCACTTTTATTTTTAATTTTTCGATTTTTTAATATTTATGATTTTTTTTCAAATGTTTTTTTTTTTTATAAACCATCTTTGAACCATAACGTACAAAACAAAAAAAAATTATCAAAATCGGTCGAACCATATTTGAGTTTTAGCGATACTAACACGCATCAATTCATTTTTAAAACTATAGATATAGATTTTATATGGTGGTTGAGTATTCTTAAATTTTCTAATTTTCCGCACAATTTTCTTAATTTTTTCTTCCATAAGAACCTTCTCCTGACAATACCAAACACATCAAAAAAAGAATTAGTGAAATCGGTCCAGCCGTTCACGCGTGATGGTGTGACCAAGGGAAATAGGGATTCATTTTTATATATATAGATATGTATATTAGACTGCGTCAGAATAAAAAAACTTTTTTTTTTTTTTTGAGTAAATACATCTAAAAAGTTTCTTTGTTAGACCAAAAAAAACTTCCTAAAAGATGAGCTTGATATCTTGAAAATTGAGCTGGCGCATGAGGGGGGGGGTCCCCTTTCCCATTTAAAATACATTGAAAAAAAACTTTTTTCTGTATTTTCATTGTAAATCGTCAAAAAATTTCTTTTTCGAATTTATCTTTTTGTTATCTTGTAGAAAATTAAATTCTCTACAAAAAAGGACTCTTTCATTTTTTCGCTAAAATGTATTGGAAAAAAGTTGCAGGGCTTTAAAAAACGAAAATTATAAAAAGTCAAAAATAACTTTTTTTTTTGTTTTCGACAACAAATTATTTTATTTCGTAAAATTCTTTACTCAATTTATCTATATTCAGTCTGTCAATTATAGCTAAATTTGATCTATATATAGAAGAAAAAAAAATTATATTTATTCATATTATATTTTTATATTATATATGCGGCATTTCATGCCAAATCGACCACTTTTGAACCCGACCCTTTTCAATTTTTCTGAAATTTTGGTATCTTTCTCTACCCTATTGAAAACAATTTTCAGAATTTTTTCAAATTTTTTTACCCAACCAAAAAAAAGTTACGAGTTATTTAAAAAAGACAGCTTTTTTTTTGTTAAATAACCATAAATTTTTTGAAAATTAACTTATTGGGATGATTTTTTTATTGAAATTTTTATTTTTAAATGTACTTTTTAGAGAAAGAATAAAAATAATAATTCGCATTCATATTCAGCGTTTCTTTTTGAAAATTTTCGAAAAAAACGAAAATTTCTGGATGATTGACATTTTTGATTTTCGATTTTTTTTTTTTATAAAAAACTTCAGTATTTTCTGCGAATTTCCTGATATTTTCAAAGTGGTATTTTTTTCTTTCTATTTTTTTTTTAGAAATGAAAAAAAAAATTTTTTTTTAATGTTTGTTTTTTGTTATACCACTCTGAAAATTTTTTAACAGATTTTGAAAACTAAAATCTGAGAGAAAAAAAATAAAAACAAAAATTAAAAGTGACAATCATCGATAACATTTGATTAAATTCCAATAAAGTTAGATAAAAAATTAAAAGAAACATTGAATTATTTTTTCGTATTTTATTATTTTCGTATCTAAAAATTCTATAAACAATAAAAAATTCTATTGTTTTCAATAGGGTAGAGAAAGACACCAAAATTTCAGAAAAATCGAAAAGGGTCGGGTTCAAAAGTGGTCGATTTGACATGGAATGCCCCATATATAATATAAATAAATATATATTTTTTTTTTCTATATATAGATCAAATTTACATATAGTTGACAGACTGAATATAGATAAATTAAGTAAAGAATTTTACGCAATAAATTAATTTGTTGTCGAAAAACAAAAAAAAAGTTATTTTTGACTTTTTATAATTTTCGTTTTTTAAAGCCCTGTAACTTTTTTCCTTTGCAGTTTAGAGAAAAAATGAGAGACCTTCTTTGTATAGAGAATTTAATTTCCTACAAGATAATGAAAAGAGAAATTTGAAAAAAAAAATTTCTTGACGATTTACAATGAAAATAAAGAAAAAAGTTTTGTTTCAATGTATTTTAAATGGGAAAGGGGACCCCCCTCCCCCCATGCGCCAGCTCAATTTTCAAGATATCAAGCTCATCTTTTAGGAGGGTTTTATTGGTCTAATACCCACATCAATTTTTTATAAATTTATATATATTACATATATGTACATTAGGGTGGCCCAAAAAAACCGACAATTTTTTCTTTTTTCAGTCTCGAGTGAAAAAATGTTAGTTTTTGATGTTTTAAGAGCCCTCTCCAAAAGACAGCTCAAAAAAAAATTTTTAAGAGGTCACTCCAAATTTTTAAAAATTTTTAAAATCGTCAATAATCGAACTTTTTTTTTTTTTTAATTTTTTTTTCTCGTTACGGTATAATTTTATAGACCAAAAAAAATAAGTTTCTGAAAGTTTCAGTTCAAAATTTAAATTTTTAAAAGTCGCTCATAATTTTTTTTTTTTTTTCTTTAATTAGTCATATCGTCGACTTTAACTGTTGGGAGTGGTACGTTGGGATCTTTTTGGTTTGTAAAAATCTTAAACTACGCGGCAAAGTCAAATCTCAACCAAGCTGGTTTCTAAGACCAGCTTGGGATTCGAATCCACGCTTGGAAGTTTATTAAATAAAATTATTTTTTCTGTATTGTGTTTGTGTTACACTTTAACGAAAATCATTATACAATTAAGCAAAATTTTATTTATTATAGTTCGCAATTCTTGGCAGTCACATAGGGACTGTAGGTTGCTAGTTTTGATAATTTGTGCATTGAATTTCTTCAACAGAATGCATAACTTGAACAGGTCAATGAGTTTATTTCATCTGCTAACTTTAAGAATATCATTTAATTCAATGCAGAAGAAAAATTACATGTAGTCAAGCTGATTCGGTGCATTTCAAAATACGATACCATCAAGTGGAGCAAAGAGTATGATCTCTTTAATTGCAATTGTTAAAGGGAAAATTTTAATTTTAATAATTAGATAATTATGATTAATAATTAGTTTAAAGCTTTATTGTATTCAAAATTTTTTTTTGAAAATCTTAGATTTTATGAAAATTATGTTTTTTAAAAATTTTTTGTAAGATTAAAATTTTTTTTTTGAAATTTGAATTTTATTGAAAATTTTGATTTTTTTGGGAATTTCAAATTTTTTTTTGAAAAACTTGGCGTTGAAACTTGTTTTAGACAAATAAAAATTTAAAAATACATTCAATCCGAATTTAATCCCGATTTTTCGTGTACTATACTGCGCTACAACTGCTTTTAGTTCATTCAGAAATGCATCCACGCTAACGCAAATTTTTAATTTTTTTAATATTTTTTACTAGCTTAGATAGTAGCTATTATTATTACTGATGGTAACTGTAACCATCAGGTTATATTAGGAATTACGATTTTGATAATAGTAGTAACTAGTTAAAATAATTATAGCTATTATTACTGATTACCATCATAATAGTAGTAGTTACCATCAGGATGGGTGGATGCCAATTCGATAGAATTGGGAATCTGTGCAAGTCAAAACAATACTTTAATTAAATTTCAAGTTTAGATCTAAAAATGCAATTCTATAAAGCGCGGAGCGGGCGAGTAACAGCTAATAATTAATAAAAAAATTAAAAAACAGTAGGTCTCCGGGATATTTAATCAAATAATTAGATTTGAAAATTGTAATTTTTACATGTAGGTAAATGGAGATTCGAAAAAATAATAAGCTTTCGATTAAAACAATAAAAAAGTAGCTTTCCGAACGTATTACGCAGATATTTTATATTTTTTATGAAAAATCGCAAGGAACTTCCGTTCTTTAAAGTCTTGTATTTGACTTGACAATACCGCTTGCGCAGTTACCCAAAGCATAAGTAACCGCGGTTTTTTAAATGCTAGAAGATCTCAGTCATTTTAGTTAGACAGTAAACAAATAAATTTGAAGGTTAGGGAACTCTTGCGGCGTTGTCAAGTGTATACCGGTAATTCAGAGTGCTATATTTTTTATTATTTGATGTTTTATCTTCGTTTGGATATATATTATTTCACTACTTTATCGTAAATAATTAACTTACAAACGGATTAAAAGTTTATATCAACGAGTTATCCTTTTTAAGTGATAATAAAGCACACCTCAGTGCTTCGCGCGTAAGTATGCGAACTCCAAAGAATTAGCATTGACAATTGACAAAATTTCATAAAAGATCTATAAAAAGTTCTATAATTAAGAAGAAACATAAAAGATTTAAAATCAGTCACGTTCAATTGTAATTAATAAAACTTTCAATCGAGAATCCGATACCAAATAACACCTATATATGAAGCGGTGATTGGTTTCCGAAGTTTGTATATGTATGTTATTGTCACTTCCTCTTTTTAATTCAATTTTTTCCCAAAAATTTATTACTATTATCATTTTACTATCACTACTATTAAATTATTTAATCTTTTAATGATGATAATTAGATAAAAATCGATGGATGTTATTAATGTCAAGTATTGCATACTTATTTTTATCAACAAAACGTAAAATGTAAGTAACTAAAAAAATAATTAACATAGATAATAAATAACAAAAAAAAAACTTTTCACCTTTTGTACTTGACTCCTGTAGACTGTGTTTAAATGTAAAGCAAGTTCACTTGTTTCATTGTCACATTATCTAAATAATCCAATTACCAAGACCAGACATTCTTTGTTAATATTTAACTTATCTAATGCCCGAGCCACCTGCAAACGATCCATCGGAGAAAATTCAATTTTGCGTTAACAATAAACGTTATCATTAATTGAACACAAGTGTATGTCTTCTTCGTCGCTCGTCGCGTTTAACAAAGACTCGTGACGTCTTGAGTTTGGTGTTTAATTATTCTGGAAAGGTTTTAGTTGTGTTGGCTCCGACTACGAGCATTGTTTCAACTAATATTACTACGAATACTAATACTCTTTTTAATTATTAATATTGTATATTGTATAGTTTACAGAGCAATGCGTCATATCCATATGGCCTCGAGGCTCGAGCGCCGACGAAATCACTCAAGTGCTTTTATTGTTTGGCGCACAAATGAAATGGCGTCAAAGGGTAAGCGCAGCAACCCTTTCACCAAGGAGAAACCTCTTGATATTTTAGGGGTTACAAAACTTCTAAAATCACTTTAATGTCCATATATTTATAAATATATACGCATTTTGACTCTTTGCTCGCTAATAGATTTGTTCGCTTCTCGCTAATTTAATTACTCGGTATTATATCAACAGCGTTACGCAATTATTCAATTAATAATTCAATTGTACGGATTTCAGAAAAGAATCCGTAAATTAGATGATTGATTTGTTTGACTAAATAAAAGAAAATAGTAAGATATAAATATATAATACAAAATATAACTTTGCATAAATTTGTACAACTATATATGAATATCTAATATGTGCCTTTTCATGGTTTCATATTATTTTCAACGAAAATTCATTTATTATGATAACTTTACAGAATAGCTATAAATATATTAGAATTTTAAGCTAAATGAGATTCGTTTATTCATTAATTTTGGTTTATGCACGGCAATGTGATTATTTGTTAAATATTAATCCATATAATTAAGAAAATGAGCAAACTTTGGTGAGGCGAATTTTTATTATAAAATGGTTTTTTATAGAAAAGTTTGGTACCGCCATCAATGTCCTAACCTGAATTAATATTTTTTTACAGTTTGATATTTTTTCGGCGATAGTGAATTTATCGTCTAAATAATCAAGAGAATAAGTAAAATTTTGTAACGGGAATATTTTTATTTTCAAAGAGTTCTTATAGTTTAATTTGGTACCATCAGAAAGATCTTCAAAATCCGTTCATTTTCATTATTGTATAATTTTTGGTTTGTCAATTTTTTGTATTAAATTTTTGGATGAGTTTTGAATAGTTTGTTGGTTCAATAAGATTGTTCTGTGAAATTTCCTATTAAATTATTAGTAATTGATCTTATTCTAATAAAAGTATCATTTTCTAAATCTACTTCAAAAGTGCCCAAAATGATGTACATTATGATTAAAAATATCAAAGAAACATTGAGCAAAAATTTTTTTATTTATAATTTGTAATTATTGGCAGCCTCATAGTATGACTGCAGTTTATAAGTTGTATATAATTTTATCTGTGGAGACTATATAAATATCGTCTCGTATATAGTCCCCATAATTATATCTTTCTACTCTTAATAAATATAGCTATCGATCCTGTCACTATTCGCATCTGAATCTGATTTTAAATGACCAGATCTAATCATTTTTTATCAAGCTAATTGTTTGAATTGTGTATTTACTTATAAGTGATAGTAAAGAGGTTCACAGAATAATTTTACAGAAGATAACAGCAATTAAAATGTAGTGAATTGAAATTGCTGCTGTTGAAAAAAATTTTAAAGGGAAAAAAAGTGTATTGATGGTATCTATTTCTAATTAAAGGTTAAATGAAATCTATAATGAAGATGTGATCTATTGTTTCGATCGATTTGTCCACGAGACCGTAAAATTGAAACTTTTGATTCCTTCAATAGACAAGAGACATTGAAAATTCTCTCTATATATTCTCTGTATCCTATATAATTCCCTCTCTCTAACTTTAATCGACCCATGCACTACCCATTGAAAGCCCAAAAGTTTGGCCACGAAATAGAGGGATGGCTTATTTCCAATAGTCTACTCGACTCCCCTCTCCCCCTCTTACTCGGGCCACTCCGCTAAAAAAATAGATTTTTTGTTCTCTTCTCATTCTCATAGTATAAGGACTCCTTTCTCTGTCCTGCTTTTTTATTCAACCCGAATCAATCATTCATTGTTTGAACAATGTCAATACGAAATGTCACATATTAATTAAGTATTTTAGACAGCGTGAATTAAATCAAATACTATAATAAAAACACTTTTTATTGACTTTATTCTTAATAAAAATTAGATTGTATCGTTCACTTAGAAAGTCAAACAAAAAAGATTATGTAAAATTTAAATATACTTGAAATTTTTCCTAATAACTTTCATTTTAATTCAATTTTTCAATAATTTTATATCAAACATCGATAAAATAAAATAACTATATAATGTACACTACAAGAATAAAACTGAAAGAATTTTTTTAATAATAAGTTATTAGTCAATAAATTACAAGAAATTAATTTTATTTTAAATTCAATTTTAAAGCTTGTTTAAATTTTTTCGCGGAGAGTATTTTTTCATACGAATTGATCGCTCTCTTTCGATGCTGAATCGTAAAAAAAGAACCAATTAAAAATTGTATTACCTTTGGTCAGCTAATAGCGAACATAATTGAACATGGTATCAGCTGTGTAAAAATAAATTTTTATGCATGACTGCTCAAAAAACAGAAAATTTTTCCAACTGCCAGCCGAAAAAAAATTAATTACAATCAAACAAAAGAATATTAAGTTGCAATTTTCATTTCATAATTTTCCATAAATTAAATGAGGAGATTAAAAAATAAATTAAGTTAAAAAATTGATTTTTTCAAGTCATCGTGTTTACCTCTCCATAAGAGCTTGCAAAGTCTATACTATAAGTCATTACAACCATTTTTTTTTTTTACGGTAAAAATAGCAATTAATCGATTTAAAAAAATATTAGAAAAATGGTTGACCCTAAAGACCATCCCTGCAACTTCCCACTACACAGTAAAAAATTTTTCGTCAAATTTAACACAAAAATTTGTGTTGATGACTTTTTTTACACAATTTGTGTTGAATCAACACTCTATTGTGTTGAATCAAAATGCTAAAATGTTAAATTCTACACAAACATTTTCACACTTTACACAATAACGAAAAATTTTTTACTGTGTAACTCCATACTTAAGCGCTCAACATATATTTCACTTATTTTGTTTTTGAGCTCTTCAGGCTCAAAAATATAGTTTTTGTGTTATTTTGAGCTCTTCGAGCTCAAATAGATAGCTGTTCTATGCTTTTGAGCTCTTCGAGCTCAAAAGTCTGATAGAAGTTTCATAGAACACTACTTTTTGAATTTTCAAACAGCAATAACTTTTAAATCAATCAACCGACTTTCTCGTATTTTACGGCATTCAACGCAATTTTTTGAGTTCTTTAAAGAATCTTAAAGCGCAAACCGTTCAGACTAAAAATTTCATAGAAATTCTGAAAAAAAAACATTTTTTTCAATTTTTTTCGACGACGATATCTCTTGAACGAATCAACCGATTTTGACCAGACCGGTAGCAATCGACGTCGTTTTTTGAGGTTAAGAGCTGAGTAGTTTTTTAAATCGATCGGTCGAGCCGTTCAGAAGATATTTCAAAAAAATGAATTTTCGGAAATTTTATTTTTGAGATTTCTCAAAATTGATCCACTCGAATAATGAAAATAAGACGCATGCACCAAAACTAAATCAGCTGTTTAATAACGCTTATAAGCGGCCGGAGACTGAACTTCGCTTTACATAAACGCAAACACACAAAAGAACAAAAGATTTTGGTTTTTTATTAGTTATATTTAAATGACACCGAAGTAGGCTGCCATTTTCAGGAGGTCTTCACTCGGGTCATTTTAAAGTTATTAGAAAAACAAAAGGTGTCAATACATTTAATATTTTGACGGCTGAAGTGTTTACAAGCAGACTTCACACGTTCAGATTAATTGGCTTTCACTATAATTTCTTTTTCAATCAGTTTTTTTTTTTTGATAAACGATATACAGTTTTTTTTTTACCATCAGGTGTATTTATGCTTTGTATTTTCTTGAGATTGATACAACTTAATTATCCTGTAAATCCAATATGAATATAATAGCCACAATTGAAATCCGGAAAACTGCCTGAATGATTTGAATTCAAATTTTATCGATCAAATTGTAAGAATTAAAAAAATTGCTCTAGACTTGTTCAGAAGAAATGAGATTAAAAAAATGAAAAATAAAAATAAAGAAATGAAACTAAAGCCGAATGATATATACATAATACTGACACAAAGGCGATGTATGAAAAGAAAGAGGACTGGTGTGTATAGTGTGCCAGGGCAGAAGGTGAATGCAAAGAAAACGATCCAAGGTGGCTAGTGGGCAATGCGTGGATTTTTTGTTACGTATGTGTATAAATGTGAGAGATGAGGAGTATAACTCGCGCGTGAAGAGAAAAGGAATGCCGAAAGGTGAATTCTTTGGGTATCCTCACACCTACTCAAACGATACAACAAAACACATGCCACATGATACGCCATGGCAGAATTCATAAGAAGAGAAGAAATAAGCTCGAAGTAAGCGAGGAAGAAAGACAGAGGTGAATATTTTTATTCTCGCCGCTTTTAACCACTTCGATCTCTAGCAGGGCAGGCATTCCTAAGTCAGCGGGCAATGCCACACCAAAAACACTAATCAAGTTGTGAACCAAAATAGTATTATGCTATCATTATTATTCTTCTTTTTATTTTATTTTCTGCTACTACTTATTTCTTCAGGGCTTGTTTGGTCCAACACATTTCTTTTCTATGATTCATTTCATTATTATACGGTTACATAGTGCAGTTGGTAGTACACAGTAAAAAATTTTGCGTCATTGCGTCAAAAAATTTTATGTTAAAAATTTAACACTTTTTTGTGTAAATTTAACATTTATTGTGTTAAATTAACACAGAAAAATGTTGAATTAACACAAAAAAGTGTTAAATATATAACATAAAAATTTTTAACACAAAATTTTTTGACGCAATGACGCAAAATTTTTTACTGTGTATCTTTTCTTTTTTATTTAGTATGTTTAAATAATTAATTTTTGAGGATAAATTACGATACAAAAGATACCAATGAGAAATTATGCAAATTAGGGTTTGTAAACAATTAAAAAAAATTAGGAAAACGGTTGACCCTAAAGGCCATCCCTGCAACTTCCCTGCTACCTCCATACCTAAGTGCTCAACAATTCACTTATTTTTGAAGCTCTTCGAGCTCAAAAATATAACTTTCGTATAAGTTTGAGCTCTCCGAGCTCAAATAAATCGCTGTTCTGTGCTTTTGAGCTCTTCGAGCTCAAAAGGCTAATGGAAGTTTTATAGAACACTATTTTTTGAATTTTCAAACCGCAATCTTTTGAATGAATTAACCAATTTTCTCGCGGTTTACGGCATTCAACGCAGTTTTTTGAGTTTTTTGAAAAATTTCTAAACGTAAACTGGTCAGACTGAAAATTTCATAGAAATTCTGAAAAAAACATTTTTTTCAATTTTTTTCGACAACGATATCTCACGAACCAATCAACCGATTTTGACCGGGCTGGTGGCAATCGACGTGGTTTTTTGAGGTTAAGAGCTGATTAGTTTTTAAAATTGATCGGTTCAGCCGTTTAAAAGATATTAAAAAAAAACGAATTTTTGGAAATTTTATTTTTGAGATTTCTCAAAATCGATCGACTCAAATTCTAAAAATTAGTATCAGAATTCTAGGGGCAAAGAAACTCTTCAGAACGCCGCTTATTTCGATCGAATCGGATGATCCGTTCAAAAGTTATGCGAGATTTACATACATACATACATACATACATACATACACACACACACACACACACACACACACACACACACACACACACAGACACGGTGGCGTCACCGCGGAAATAGTCAGGAAAGCTTCCTAGGACCTCAAAACGTCGAGATCTGATGGAAACTCGATTTTCGAAAAACGGGGTGAAAACAATAATTTCCCGATTTTTGAAAATTTACAATTTTCTTAGCAGGAAGTTAAAAATTCTGTAGCAATTGAATAAGAAATTTTTCAATCAATGATATCAAAAGTCAAAAGAAGAAGAAAAATTTTTTTATAGTACACGGTGACTTAAAACCACATTTAAGTAATCTTCACACGGGACTTAACTAGCGAATTATTGCATTGTGTACCTTACTTAATTCACGCGTTTACTTATTTCACGAATAGTTTATAGACAATAATAAACTTAGAAAAGATATTTTTATACATCAAAATATAAAAAAAAAAGAAAAAATATTATGTAATTATCTAAAAAAGCATAAGAAAACAATAAAATAGGAATAATAAATTTTCATATTTATGGTTAACTTGAGCTGTCAAAAAAATATAAACATATATACTGACTGAAATTAGCGCTTAATAAATTAGTCCAAATACCGAAGTATATATTTTTTATCTAAAGTTATAAAGTTGAAAATATTCTGTAACATTGAAACAATTTAATTAGTTATTTATTGTAGCATTATAAAATACATCAGTAATAAACACAGAACAATTATCGTATTATTAAAATTAATATTAATAACATTAATTAGAATACTTGAAATTATAATGAGAACATTAAAATAATATAACAAGAAATGTATAAAAATACTTGATGAACAATTATTTAAATTTTTATACAATTTTAGACTGAGCTGCATTTTTCACAATACAATAATTAAAAATACAATTACTATTATTTCCATAAAAAATAATTGTACAATTATTAAAAACATAAGGTGGTTTTGTATCCATGTTCGTTGAATCCTCAACGTACAAACCAACAACTGGATCGTAGAAAATTTCTTCAAAGCGAATCTCCTTGCGCATTTGGTCCTTTTGAAATAAATCTTGAGGTTGAGACTTTAATTTTTGTCCTAACCCGACTAGAAATTTCAGTGAGGCAGTGATTTGGCGCAAGTAAGGCATGCCGAATTCCAAACTTGCAGTAAGTGAGGCATCCAAACCAGGCCGAAGTTTGGGATGTAACGCAGTTGCGAGGCTCAGCCTAACTTGGCTTCCTGATTAGGTTGCAGTTTGGAAACCAAATTCGCAACGAAGAATCCAAATCTAATTCTTTCTTGATTTTTAGCTTTTTTATTATTAAGCGAAAATTAATAATAACAAATGCTTATTTTTTTATCTTCTTTTACTATTTTAAGTATAAATATTAAATTTAGGACTTAATTTTTTAAATATTTCATGAATAAAAAAAAAAAACAAATTCTTTGATGCTTTTATTTAATATTGTTTTTATTATTTAATTTTATTTTTTCTGTAATTTTTTTTTGTTTTTTGGAGCGTTTTTTAATGTGAAGAGGTTTTCATTGATTGGTAGATTTGATAAGTCAAGGGAGAAGGAAATGATGGAGGAGTTAGATACACTAATCACACATAACACTTAACTTTACTTCACACTCGCCTTAATAGTAATTATAATTAGTAATTTTTAATTATTAAAAATCGTACATGTCGAACGCGAGACTCGAACACGGTACCCGACGCACAAGGGCCCTATACCATACCGCGACGCTACGCCGATGATGAGCGACCTCTTACTTCAAGATACTTATAAGCACAACCAATGTTCGGCTTGCCTAATTTAAAACAAATAAGATTCGAATTGGGCTAGCCTAAGTTCGGAAAGCCAAGTTCGCTCCAAACTAGCAAAACTCAGGTTATCGTTACTTGAAACCAGTTCGGCGTTCCCATGATATATCAGACTTAAGGAATCCATGAAACTTTCCTAGTTACGTTCAAATATGGCAAGCCAAACATTTCGTTCTGCCTACCTTGGTTTTTATGAGGTACAACCTAGGCAAGCCTAAGTTAGGCAAGCCAAACTTGCCCCGAATTGGTTCATCGGCATATGCCTCAATGAAATTTCTAGTCGGGTACATGAGACACCATGTTTATATGTACAATACACAAATACTCTCATAAATACACACTTTTATATGTATAGAACTAAAAGGCTTAACCTTGGAAAGACTTGAAGCCAAATATCTTCTCCCACTCCGTTTTAGAGTAATTTGGCAAGAAACGCCGAAGTTCGTCAAACGTTTGGAATGCCTAACTTGCAGGAAATTATAAAATCCAAAAGTCTACGGAAGTTCGGTTTACCGAACTTAAAAGTAATTGGGGCCATCTATGGTAAGACGAAGTTTGGCGAATGTTTGGAATGGCTAACTTGCAGGAAATTATAAAATCCAAAGGTCTACGGAAGTTCGGTTTGCCAAACTTAAAAGTAATTGGGGCCATCTATGGTAAGACGAAGTTTGGCGAATTTTTGGAATACCTAACTTGCAGGAAATTATAAAATCCAAAGACTTACAAAAGTTCGGTTTACTAAACTTAAAGGTAATTAAGGACATTTATGGCAAGCCAAACTTCGGCAAATCTTTGGTTATCGTTACTTCCAGCTAGTCAGGCATTCCAAAGGTTCGCCGAAGTTCGGCTTGCCATAGATGTCCCAAATTACATGCAAATTTGGCATGCCAATCTTCGTTTTGCCTAACGTGGATTTGAGAAGGCGCAAATTAGGCCTGCCTAAGTTAGGCAAGCCAAACTTGCCCCTCACTAATTCTTCGGCATTCCTCACTACAATTTCTAGTCGGGTGTCTTCATTTTCTGCATTTGATGAACTTGAATATGGACGAGTAGATGGAGTTTGTTCCGATACTGTTGTAATTTCTGGATTCGTCATTGAGCTAGAAGTAGGAATTGGATGATTGACTCGGTTATTTAATTTAATTCCATCGCTAATCTGCTCACAAATTTTTTTTTTATTATTTAAAGAGTCAGCAACGTATCCAAAAGCAACTCCACTAGATTTCCATCCACCATGTCTTTGGAGCGTAGTTAAATCTGCACCAGCATCAACTAATAACGTCGCAGCAGTTCTGCGGAAGGCGTGACCGGTAAACCCTTCAGAATTCGGCAAGTTTAGATAGGCAGCTATTTCTTTTGCTATTTTAGGGATTTTATTAACTCCAATTGGTTGGTTGACACATTTACCATTTGTATATTTTAAGAAGAATCTTTTAGTTTTATTTACTTTTGGTCTGCATTGCATATACTTTATACAAATATTATAAAACTCTCCTGTTATCGTGAATGACCTTGGTACATTATTTTTAGTTTCATCAATTTTAATATACAGCACAGACTCATCCAAATTCTTAACATCATCGACCGTTAAGTTTATAAATTCTGCTCGTCTGAGTGCACCAGCTATTCCAAAAATTAAAACTGCCTGAAATATATAATAACAAATAAATCATTAAAATTAATCAGTGAATCGGTAATTTAAAAGACGAGTCTTACTTACCTTGTAGCCTAAATAAACTTCATCGGGTGCTTCATTTAAAAACTTATTCACATTTTCTTTAGAAAAAACTAGGGATTTTTTTGATCGATGTCCTGTAGATTTTTTTTTTAGAAACAACGTTAACCGTTTATACTTCCCGATATCTATTTTATTTAATGTATTTATAGTACATTTTAACATAGAATAAGTAGCCCATAAACTAGATGGTGCATAGCTTTCCGACAGATGAACAAAATAGGCTAATAAAACGTCCTCACAAAACGAATTAGTTTTTCCTTTACACCACTTTTTAAACAAATTGTAACGTGCCACATAAAGTCTTTTAGATTTTGCAGGCAACAAATCTAATGTTACATTTTTAGCAATTTCTCTAATATCGTTTGAAACAATATCACCACCATCATCGTTTGATTCACTTTCCGAGCTGCTCATTGTACTCAATAGTTATAACATGAATTTTAATTAATATTTTAATGCATTAGAAATGATAAAAATGATAAACTTAAACATAAATATTATGACAGCTATAGACAGTCGTCTTTGGTCAATCGTTAACAAAAAGAGAAAAAAAAAAAGAAAGACAAAGCGTTACTGCTTTGCTTGCTCTGACATTATTTTTATCTTTATAATTAATAAATTTTTAATTAATTTGAAGTTTTTTGACTTAAAGAGTGAATTTAGGTCACTTGTACTATAAAATAGTGTACGTTACGCGGGACTTAAGTAGCCGATTATTGAACTTTGTGAACTTAATGCACTCGCTTCGCTCGTGCATTAACTTCACACGGTTCAATAATCGGCTACTTAAGTCCCTAATATCGTAATGTACTATTAACTATGCCTTGAAATTTTTCGTTATGTACAGTTAATTTTTCAGTGAAAAAAAAAATTTTCTTATAGTAAAATAATTTTTTTATTCTAAATTTAAACTATAAAAAATAATTTTTTTTTTAAACTGTTTTTTGAACCAAGAAAATTTTCATTTTAACTCAAGGAAATTTCAAAATAAGTTCGTTGTTTTCTAACCGAAAAATTTAATCAATAATATTTACCATTTAAATTTATTTTATTTTGAGTAAGAGAAGATATTATCGAGTCAATTTTGATTAAACACTTGGTTCGATAGTGAATTTACTCACTTAAAAACTCTGTTTTTCTAAAAAAAATTGTACACTTTTTTTGAGTACAAAATGTTAACAAATGAAGAGTTTTAAATAAAAAAATTTAATTTTAGATTATTCAACATTAGAATGGAGCAAAAAAATTTACACTTTTAACTTGGTGTAGAATTTTTAGCTTATGTGAAAATGAAATTTTTGAAAAATAAAAACAATTTACTTACTCCAAATCTTGAGGTTGTCTACTGATTTTTAAAATAAATAATCAGTTTAATTTATTAACGCAAAATTACTTTTTTTGACTAATAAATTTCGAAAACATAAAAATTGATATAATTATCAACTTAACTGTTACCCGACTAGAAATTGTAGTGAGGAATGCCGAAGAATTAGTGAGGGGCAAGTTTGGCTTGCCTAACTTAGGCAGGCCTAATTTGCGCCTTCTCAAATCCACGTTAGGCAAAACGAAGATTGGCATGCCAAATTTGCATGTAATTTGGGACATCTATGGCAAGCCGAACTTCGGCGAACCTTTGGAATGCCTGACTAGCTGGAAGTAACGATAACCAAAGATTTGCCGTAGTTTGGCTTGCCATAAATGTCCCTAATTACCTTTAAGTTTGGTAAACCGAACTTTCGTAAGCCTTTGGATTTTATAATTTCCTACAAGTTAGGTATTCCAAACATTCGCCAAACTTCGTCTTACCATAGATGGCCCCAATTACTTTTAAGTTTGGCAAACCGAACTTCCGTAGACCTTTGGATTTTATAATTTCCTACAAGTTAGGCATTCCAAACGTTTGACGAACTTCGGCGTTTCTTGCCAAAGTACTCTAAAACGGAGTGGGAGAAGATATTTGGCTTTAAGTCTTTCCAAGGTTAAGCCTTTTAGTTCTATACATATAAAAATGTGAATTTATAAGAGTATTTGTGTGTTGTACATATAAACATGGTGTCTCATGTACCCGACTAGAAATTTCAGTGAGGCATATGCCGAAGAACCAATTCGGGGCAAGTTTGGCTTGCCTAACTTAGGCTTGCCTAGGTTGTACTTCATAAAAACCAAGGTAGGCAGAACGAAATGTTTGGCTTGCCATATTTGAACGTAACTAGGAAAGTTTCATGGATTCCTTAAGTCTGATATATCATGGGAACGCCGAACTGGTTTCAAGTAACGATAACCTGAGTTTTGCTAGTTTGGAGCGAACTTGGCTTTCCGAACTTAGGCTAGCCCAATTCGAATCTTATTTGTTTTAAATTAGGCAAGCCGAACATTGGTTGTGCTTATAAGTATCTTGAAGTAAGAGGTCGCTCATCATCGGCGTAGCGTCGCGGTATGGTATAGGGCCCTCGTGCGTCGGGTACCGTGTTCGAGACTCGCGTTCGACATGTACGATTTTTAATAATTAATAATTACTAATTATAATTACTATTAAGGCGAGTGTGAAGTAAAGTTAAGTGTTATGTGTGATTAGTGTATCTAACTCCTCCATCATCTCCTTCTCCCTTTGACTTATCAAATCTACCAATCAAAAAAATCTCTTCACATTAAAAAACGCTCCAAAAAACAAAAAAAAATTACAGAAAAAATAAAATCAAATAATAAAAATAATATTAAATAAAAGCATCAAAGAATTTGTTTTTTTTTATTCATGAAATATTTAAAAAATTTAGTCCTAAATTTAATATTTATATTTAAAATAGTAAAAGAAGATAAAAAAATAAGCATTTGCTTTTATTAATTTTCGCTTGATAATAAAAAAGCTAAAAATCAAGAAAGAATTAGATTTGGATTCTTCGTTGCGAATTTGGTTTCCAAACTGCAACCTAATCAGGAAGCCATGTTAAGCTGAGCCTCGCAACTGCGTTACATCCTAAACTTCGGCCTGGTTTGGATGCCTCACTTACTGCAAGTTTGGAATTCGGCATGCCTTACTTGCGCCAAATCACTGCCTCACTGAAATTTCTAGTCGGGTACTTTAATACAAAAAAAGAAGCATGGTATCTTTTGAACTTAAAAGTTACAATAGTAGTCTAAAAAAATTTATTTTCGGTTATAGCTTTCAATTAACTTCAAAGAATAGAACTATGATCTATACTTTTAATCCCTATTCTAACTACGCGCTGAGACCTTGGAGACGAGTGGAAATCGATAGAGAACCAGGGAATCAATGGACGTTATTTCGTCAACCCTTTAGAAAAGGTATTGTATACAGAAAAAATTATCTTTAATATTCGCTGTGAAATTCATGTTAAAAATTACCGAACTGTGATGTTACTCTTCCGTAAAATGAAAAAAAAAAATTTAATGCAACTTACTGCACTTGGAATAAAATTCTTATTGGACGTATTATTATCAAAAAAATATTAGTATTAATTCTATAGGTTTTATATTTTGGAAAAATTAGATTGTAGTTTAATAAGATTGAATGTTTAATTAATTTTTTTGATTTAATTTACTTTTTAAGGTTGTTTTATTTGAAAATATATTTAGAATAGCAAATAGTCAACAAAAATTCCAAAAGTCATTAAAGTACATCTTTACAAATGATATTCAACTGATCAGTTGAATATCATCAGTTGAATATGCCATCGATGGCATAAAATCTTATTAAAATGATAATTGTATAAAAGTTCGTAGGAATTAACTATAATTGAGCAACAACTGATCATTGATATGTCTAATTTTCTATACAATTAATATGTTAGAAGCGATTGCAGCGACGACTCAATAATAATAGATAATTTTGTTAGAGTAATTTTCAGTAGTTTCAGTAAAAACATTTTATTTTACTGTAATTTTTAATATTAAAATAGTCAATATCTGTTTTTAATCAATTTTTCACGTTACGTAATGTTTTATGATAATTGTAATTTTCGCGGTAATTTAAAAAAAAATTTATTTCCATGCACTGATAAAATAGTTAACTTGATTCAAGAGAAATAATCGAACCATGAATATCATTTTCTTCAAAATATATTCTTGGTTCAAGATTTTTTTTTTTTTATCAGTGTGTAGATCTACAGCCATTATCAAAATAAGCCAATGATGTTTTCTCAATTATTTGAACAGATCCAACGATTTGTCAGAGTATCAAGTTTGACAAATCCAAACATTTAAACGGCTTTCCAATTAGAAGAACAGTTCCACTTGGTTACGACGAAGTTATTATCGGCAGAGTTCCACCAACATTATATAATTGGTTATCACCAGTAGACGTCGCTTTATTTCAAAATTTTGAGTCAATATCGAACAGCACCCCGGTAGTATATACTAGCCGTTACCCGCCCGCTTCGCGTGGCGTACAATATACGCCAGGCGCGAAAAATATTAATTTTGTTATCTAACTACGTAAGTAGTTATATCATAAATGAATTTTATGAAATTTACACACTCAGATAATAAATTAGGGCATTATAAATTTATATGAGTTAAAAATAATGATTGACACAGCTTTCCACATCACCATGGAGGTACTGTGTCATGAGATGCGTCCCCGTTATTTTACATGGCGGGATCCCCAGTAGGCCTACACCATGGATAGATGTGAGCATGAATGTCAGGGTTTGAAATATGTTATTCATATTCAATTTATAAAAATATAGATTAAATATGAAAAAATTCAAACTCAGGCTATCATGTTCAATGTCTATGAAATGGTAAGCAGATGTTTAATAATTTTAATAGCTTCTTAACAAATAAATTATGGCAAAAAAAATTAACATCTATAAATTTTAACAAATTAAAAAAATGCAGTTTTAAAAATAACTTTTGGAATAAATTTGGCGGTAACGGCCGTGTATTTGTATATCTATATTCACAAATATAGGTATACAAATACATAGAGTGATCATATAATGGTACATGATCATCTATTAGGCTTTTACCTTATATAAGTACTTTAATTTTTTATATTTAATGCCTTCTTATTATCCTTTAGGAATTGAATATTATAATTTTTAATTAACGCCCACGCAAGGATTTGTGAGGGTGGCATTTCATAAAATTCATTCTTTACAGCTCAAAAACTCCAAAAAAATCAATCTGGCCAAGTTTCAATCCTTTAGCTGCTATAGATTAAAAGGTACAATTTCTTTTAATTTTACGCCCACACACGGACATGTGGGAGTAGAATTTAATGAAATTTATTCTTAACAGCTCAAAAACGCCAAAAAAGCATTCTGGCCATGTTTCAAAGTATTAATAGCTATAGATTGAAATTTACGAATTTTTTCTTAATTTGACGCCCACGCACGGGCACGCCAGGGGGGTGGAATGTCACAGAATTCGTTTTTAAAAAATTTCTAAATGTAATTTGAAACATTCTGACCAAGTTTTGAACTATTAAAAGCCATAATTTAAAAATATTAATTTTTTTTCGTGAACACCCCCGCAACCCCCCTTGTGGGTGGAATTTCGTGAAATCCGTTCTTAGCTGACCTCTACTTGGCAAAAGGAATATTCCTGCCAAATTTCAAGTCTCTAGGTCTTATAGTTCCAGAGATATCGTGATGAGTGACTATCTATATCTATAGAAAGTCTCCTATATATATATAGATTACTAAAGATTTTGATGAGGACAGCTTTTACAGTGGTAAATCTGATCTCCAAATACTATTGTTTACTTTTAAACAGGTCGAAGTAAATTATTATGATTTTTTGAGCTTTTATAATCAGGAAGGGTACGTAATAGTCACAAACAAGCAAAGCACTGTGCTGGCAATTAATCGAATTGTTAGAAATTATTTTAATACTTGGACAGTTTCTATCTCTTGCATCGTGATTTTGGTCGTCATTTACATGAACAACAACCGAAATTTACGCGAAGCTCTATTGGATATATTGGCGCTGTTCTTAGACATGGATTTGATTCTGCCACTAAATAGAATATCTATGAAAGTGGCCTTGTTTTCCGCAACGTTGTTTATGATGATGTTCAACCCCGCATTTCAAAGTCAAGTGAAGTCTTATCTGACAAAGCCGACTCGTCAACAGATTCATACATTAGAAGATTTATATCAAAATAAATTTCACGTAAAGTACAATGAGAAAAAAGTATTTTGCTACTAAGGATATTTTTTTTTGATAATCAGAATACTTGGTATTGTGCTACTAAGAATACGTGGTATTTTGATTATCACAATAAGTATACTGATTTTCACAATACCTAGGTATACTGATTATCAGTATATCAATGTAACAGACTATTAGATGTTTATAACCTCACTTTACTGGCACAAATCAATTGACTTATAAAGCTAACAAAACAAATTAAAATTAAAATTAAAAGTGTAATAATAAATTTTTTTCAAGCTAATATAATAAATATTAGTTGAATTCTATTTTTACCAGTGCATAAATCAAATAAACTAACTGTTAGTGTTAAAACGTCGATGGCAGTGACAGCGCATATATTATAGTTTACTGCGCAGAGTATAGGTCTTGAACTGACTTATATTCTGATAATCACAATACTTGGTATTTTGATTATCAAAATACCAAGTATTGTGATTATCAAAATACTTTTTTCTCAGTGTACGATGTTGAAATTCATAAGGAATTGTTAACAATGGGATTGTGGTCGTCAAATAAATCTGATAAAAAATGTTTACATAGACAACGATACTTGTATTTTCGCGATTGTGAAGCTTTATTGAAAAAGTCTTCAACCGCTTATATCATAAGTACATGTCAATTACCTGATAAATTATATGATGAATTTCACGTATCAAAATACCTGTACTTTAGCGAATATATCGGTGTTGTAAATAGAAGAAATTGGCCACTTAAAGATAAACTCGATAAAGCAGCAATGAATTTTGTCGAAGCCGGGAACACGAACTTTTTTGAAAAACAATCTTTTTTTAAAAAAATGTTACGGTTCAACAAGCTAATCGATATAGGGTTAAAGCGAACGAAGAACTTGACCAGTTAGACTTCGGGTATTTCAATTTTGATTACATTTTGATCCCCCTGTGTTTTTTCTGGACGATTTTAGTCTTGATTATTGAAACAATGCACAAAAGATTCAAAGATTGGAATGAAAAACGATTACGGGAATTGAGGTTCAAAAAGTTGCAGGCTCGCCGGATGATTGCGTGCGCCATTAAACTAATGGCTAGTGTACCTCAAAATATGCAAAATGTTTAGTTGTTGCGTGAGTTATGTCGGAGAAAAATTATCGATTGAACTTTAAAATTTTCCTTGGAATTGTTGATACATTAATATTGCAGTGCATTTTTAAATCAGTTACTTTTTTCGAAAGGTTTGTATTAAATGATTATTGCTGTTTAATGTTAGTCCCATAGAGGAAAGTACCACGGGGCCTAGCTTGGCCCAGCCTTAGCTCAACTATGTAAAACTCTGGGCCAAGCTTGTAAGCCAGGCTTGGCCCAGTCCTGGTTGAAGTCTGGGATGATAACGATGGGCCAAGCCTGGTTACCAGGACTGGCCCACGCCTGGTTACCAGGGCTGAGCCATAGTTAATTTTCAAGTCTGGCCCATGCCATTTGATAAAAAATGACAAAACAGAATTATTGGAATGTTATTTTTTTATTTTATTTTGTAAGTAAAGTAAATTCAAACCTAACTGTTGCTAATTATAAGAAATAAAGTGTGAAAATCGTATCCGTTCTTCTAATCGAGATTCGAACCCGAGCCGCGCGCTTGCCAAACCGATAACTAACCCCTACACCGTACGACCGATAAGTTGATGCACATCTTATTATTCTGATAAGCTAAATCTATATAGTGACGAAGTGTGACGGTTTATTATTTATATAATTTATGTTATTTAATATTGTGTTTCGATGAAAATTAACTATTTTTTACAAATGTTTATTATAGTTAAAAAAAATGAAAGAGTCAAGTTGTTATATTACTTTAAACTTTGTACATCGTTCTGTATATTTTTAATATCTTATGATAAATTTTCATGTTTAAAATTATCAATATTAAAAATTCAACTGTAAATTATTATATTTTAATTTTTTTAAGACGACATCAATTTTGACGATATGCAATTGTCTTGGTTAAATAATAAATTTTAAATTTTAGAATTTGTTAGCAAATATTCGTTAAACAATAAATGTTTACTGTTTAAAATTCTATTACTTAATGATTTATTAAGTTTGAATTTCCCATTGAATGGCTAAGGCTAGGTTACCCAATTCTGGCTCAAGTTTTGGTTGCTATTCAACGCCCATGGCTACAAAGAAAAAAAAATTTACTTAATTAAATCAAGTAAATAATTTTTAAGAATTTCATCTTCTTGATTTGAGTAGAAAAATTCTTAAACTAAGAAATTTTTCTCGATTTAAGTAAATTTTATTTAATTAAAGAATTTTTCGTTTTGATTGAAGACAATTAAACTCTTCAAAGTTATTTTCTTGGTTCAAGAATTTTTCTCTTGAATTAAGTTAATTTTTTTTTTCAGTGTAGGTTTCCCAATCTTGGCTAACCCTTGGGTAATCATTGTGGCCGTGACTGGGTGACCCAGTTCTGGCCCAGGCTCGGGTAATAATTGGGCCGACCAAGGCGTGGTTGCCCAGTCTTGGCCCAAGCTTGGGTCACCGATGAATCGCCTAGGCTAGGTTAGCCAGTCTTGGCACAAGCTTGGATAATTATTTGCATGGCCGAGGCTGGGTTAACCAGTTTTGGCCCACGCTTGGGTCGCCAATGAATGGCCAAGGCTGAGTTAGCCAGTCTTGGCCCAAGATTGGGTAATCATTGGCATGGCCGAGGCTGGGTTAAACAGCCTGGCCCACGCATGGGCCAATACAGGTACGCCGAAGCTAGGTTTCCCAGTACTGGCCCAAGCCTGGCCCCTTTGTCAACTCTGGGGGTTTCCTGCATGGGAGTGTTTAAGATAGAAATTCTTCCTAATGTTTGGTCTAATTATATTGGTCAAGCATTAATTACAGAAAAAGTTTTATCATAATTGCATATAAAGTTCTGTTGCAATTACAGAAAAAATTCTGATATAATTACAGGCTCAATAAGTAAAATTTACAGATTTAGAATCACAGAAGTCAGTACATAAAAATAACATATTGAATTCTGTAAATTTCACGCTTTTCTATAAATTTTACCGAGTAGTTTTTTTCTGAATAGGGCTTTGGTTTAAATTTGTGACAAATTAATTCATTTTTTCTCCAATTAAATTTGATTAATTATGTGATATTAAAGGCTCTAAAAAAATACCATAAAATACAAGTTTGCCGATAGAATTTGTGAAATCGGCCACAAGTAGTTTTGAGATTTAAATTAGAAAATTTTTTTCTTCTCGTAATTTTTGTTCTCAGCATACTTAAGATTTTTTCCGTCAATTTAATAATTTTTTATTGTGATGTAAAATTTCATGTGTAAAACATGTTAATGTACATGAAATAATTTAAATAACAGCAATTTTAACGATAAAAAATGTAATGTCACAAATAGATCCATTTTTTTTGTAAGTTATTGATAATAAATTTTGATAATATAAATGCTACAATAGAATAAAATTGTCAAAAATAAATTTCCTATCACAAAGATATATCGTATAATACAATAACATATAAATTTAACCATACAATTTAATATAAAAAATATACAAGTAGGGCGTGTGCAATGTTAAAATTCAAGAAATATATATATCGTACAACGAGGCTGTGTATATACATATATGTATATGCGTCGTGTGTTGTGTATGTATATGAGCATAGAGATTTACGAATAGCCAAAACGATTTCAGGTAAGGTGCAACAGTAGTATTTGAATGGATTTGACAATAGCTGTTATATTATAAGCATGTACACCGAATAGTTTGTATTTGGAATAGCTTTTGGTGATCTGGTTGCAGCTGCTTCCGTTTACAAAGGGCGCACCTCAACCAGCCAGGGTAATACTGGCCCCGTTCCACTCTTTGTCGAATGATCCGGAAAGCAGAGATTCTCAATCGATTTAATCCTATATTGCATTTGCCGAATTGCCGAATTATAAAGAAAGAAATTTAATCAAATGAAATAGTAAAATACATAGGTAGGAACCTTTACCCCTGTTTCTTTCTCCTGCAACGGTGACAAAATTATGTTTTCACCTACTGCAAAAGATATATATTTCTATTGTGTGTCTATATAATGTTTCAATAATTGATATAAGGCAAAAAGGTATAACGTTAATTTAATATTCTTAAGAATACGTTCAATAGATAACTATTGTCATTTTGAATTCATGAATTTTAAATTAACCGACTCAATAATACTGATATTTTTTTTCAATTCATTTTGTAATACTATACTTTTTGTGTCATTGCTATAATTTACTTTTACACTTATAGAAAAACTGTCTTGGTCCAAGAAAAATATTTTTAAGATACTGGTTTTTGAGAACAGAAAATTTTTTTCTTGAGTACTGACTCTAAGCTCAAGAGACCGTTACCGTTGGTCGATAAGAAAATTCATCTTTGGATCAATACAGAAATTCTTCAACTAACGACAATTCTGGGAAATTCTAACTAATGTGGTTTTCGGGCATAAACTTAAAATTTTTAGTGCAAAAAGCCATTTTTTTTTTTTATCCAAATTAGAAGAAAAATAATTATAATACGAAATTATTACGTTATCCCGAAAAATAGTAATTAAATCTGATCACGTATAATTGAATCTAAATATATGGAAAGATTTAACTATATTTTATTATGTATATACACGAAACAACTTGTAGTCACTATAATACTGCCAATAATGACGACTTACAAATAAAAAAAAAATTATCTTAATGATTTTTCGATATTTTTAATCACAATTTACGTAGATTGAGCACTTTTGAATTATATTTAAAAAATGATATTCATATTATAAGATTAATTACTAATAATTCAATGCGAAATGTCACGAAACAAACTAATTGAACTAACAAACTATTTAGAACTCTTTTAAAAATTTAACATAAAAAATCGACTGACCAAAAAATATATAATTATGAAGAGGAACGACTTCACGCCAAGATCTTTCTGATAGTACCAAATTAAATTATAAGAGCTCGTATAAAATAAAAATATACCTGTCACAATATTTTGCTTATTTTTTTAATTACATGGATTGATATTTAACATGCAATCTTACTGCCATGTAAAAATCAAAATAAATGAATAAACAAATCTTATCTAGCGCAAAATACTAATATGTATATATCTACTCTGGAAAGTTATCATAATAAATTAGCTTTCGTTGGAAATAATATGAAACCATGAAAAGTCAAGTCAATACCTTTTAAATCATATTAAATTTAACTAAAAAAAATCATTTTATCATATAAATACCCAGACGAAAAGATTACCCTCTTTCTCTTGATTATTAAATGATGTAAAATAGCCCTTAATTTTGATTTAGGGGAAGGTGGCCTAAAGCGGGTATGTTAATGTAAAGAGACGAGAAAATTTAATATTTGTATGATAACAATGATGATTTTTTTTTTTTTTTGATAGAGGAATTATCAAACTTTAAAATTAATAAGCAATACTGTAGAAATTTGTATTTATTTATGATTTATTATTAAAATTGAAAAACACTCCCAAAAACCGCTTTGCCCAAGAGGGGGGCCTAAAACGGGTAATCCGTTCGGGCAAAGCGGATTGGTACTACAATTAAGGGAAAAATGCTTATTTTAGATATTTAAATGATAATTTTAGTTTTATTTAATTAGTTTTCAACAATTTAAAAGATTAACTTATTAAATATAGCAACACTTCAAATGACTATTAAATCGGTAACTTGTAAATGAATTCTTTTAAAATGACAAATTATGAAGTCAAAAATTAAAAATAGTAAAAAATGTCGTTGCCGTCCAGGTTGCTTGCACCGTTTTCCTTTTATATTTACTCACCACCCAAAAAAATAAGTACACGGAAAAAAATAAACTGTTGCTGCAACAGGACAAAATCATGTTGCAGCAACAGGATTTTCCTGCAGCTGCAACAGGAGACAGCCATGTTGCAGCAACAAGATAAAATCCTGTTAGAGCAACAGAATTACTACTGTTGATGCGACTTAATAGTAAAATATAGTTGGGTCATTCCATATCGAATTGACCAACAGTTGGAATTTACCACTTTTGATTTGGATAAATTTTGGTCAGAAATTTTCTTTTATCATACAACAAACTTCTGCCAGAGGAAAAAAAATTAAAAAATTTGTTTCAAAAGATATGAAAATTCAAAATTTCGCTATTTTTCAGTTTTTCAATTTTGTTTTTGAAATATCTCGTACGCTATTATAGATACAGGAATGGCCTTTCGTTTGTTTGAGAGGGGACACTTGGGGCTATTGAAAAAAAAAATATTTTGGAAAAAAATTTTGAAAAGCCAAATTTGTCAAATTTTAAATTTTTGAAAATCAACAAAAATGACGATCAACATTAAAATTTTGGCTCAATTTTTTTTGTATTTGAAAAAACGAAACAAAATTGATATTCTCATCACATTATTTTTGATTTTTATTGGAAATTTATAATCTGTTTGAGTTATTTGACGTTAAAAACTGTTATTGAAGTGAAGAAACGGACAAAATATATTATGCATTAAAAAAAATAAGAAACTATATCATGTGTTAAGCCTGACTTTAAGATTACTCTAAAGAAACAAAAAAAATTGAAATTAATTTATTATGCAATATTTCCACGGCATGCATTTAATTTTTTAATGCTCAAAATTACAATACTATGTATCTGCATAACTTTACCTTATTTAAAAGTTGCAAAAAATAAGAAAAAAATTTTTTTTGAAATTCAAAAATTCATATTTAAAAAAAAACACACTGTTCTAAAAATTTCAGGGTCCTTCAAGATCAGTACAAGGTACTGTACAAAAAGAGTTGAGTCAAAATTTTAATGTCAATCGTCATTTTTGACGATTTTTAAAAATTTTTAATTTGACAAATTTGGCATTTTTCAAAATTTTTTTCCAAAATATTTTTTTTTTCAATAGCCCCAAGTGTCTCCTTTCAAACAAACGAAAGGCCATTCCTGTATCTATAATAGCGTACATTTCAAAAACAAAATTGAAAAACTGAAAAAATAGCGAAATTTTGAATTTGCATATCTTTTGAAAAAAAATTTTTAATTTTTTTTCCTCTGGCCGAAGTTCGTTGTATGATAAAAGAAAATTTCTGACCAAAATTTATTCTAATCAAAACGGGTCAATTCCAACTGTTGGTCAATTTGATATGGAATGACCCAACTATATTTTGCTATTAAGTCGCAACAACAGTAGTAATCCTGTTGCTGTAACAGGACTTTATCCTGTTGCTGCAACATGGCTGCCTCCTGTTGCACCTGCAGGAAAATCATGTTGCTGCAATGTGATTTTTTCCTGTTGCAGCAACAGTTTATTTTTTTCCGTGTATAAAACAATATTAGTGCAAAGCGAGTATCAACTCTGCAACCCGCTTTGCCCGGCAATACGTTTTTTATTCAAGTGATGCTAACCTCAAATAATTCAAAGCAAAACGCTAATATTTTTCTCTTAATTTTAACTTCAATAGGCTCAAATTAATAGAAAATTATAAAGGATATAATAAGTGTATTTGTTTTTGAATATTCAGAAAATACACACCTTTAATTTTTTTAAGAAATGACTAATTTTTTTTTAATTGCGTGTAATTACGCCATACCACTTCATTAAGGCTCGTTTGGGACTCAGCGAAACTCGGAAGTACTCGGGTAACCTCGACATGTACATAGCTTGACCCTCGCGTTTCATGCATCGGCACACAAGCGCCTACCCGCTTTCGGCGGAGTACCCGCTTTGGGCCACCTTCCCCTACTTCTTAAAGTTCTTATTTTGATAATAAGAATAATAACTGCGATTATTGTTCAAGGGAATTCATATTAGTGATAACGATATTTTAGTATATAATTTTACACTTTCTAATACCCATGCTAACATGTTCAGTAGTTCTATCAATTCTCAATAACTAGTTAATTCGCAATGAATAATTATTCATTGAGTTTATAAATAAATTTTAAGTATTAAATATCGGATGAGATTCTGTAATCCACGCAGCGTCGATGTAATAGGACTTATTTCCATATGAATGAAGACATTCATATAATTAAAGGTTTAGAAATATAGTCATGCTAAAGTAAATATAATTATTTATCGTCATTTATGATCAGATTATATAATTTTTAATTGGGTTAAGTATTTAAATACAAATAGAAATAATTATGTGTAACGATTAGTTTTGATTTAAAAACAATTTCTGATATTATAATTATACATACTGATACACAATTACATCTATTGTAATATAACTGGATCAAATTATCTTCTCTTAGATATCTGACCATATATGATTTTGATTAGGTATGATTATATAATACAATTTATGTTAGGATATAATTTTTTTTATTATTTCGATTTTTACTTATATACCGTTCTTGGTTTTTACAAGGCTGGGTAGATGGTAGCTGTCGCATTCCGCGAGTGCGCCACCGTCTTGTGTTTTTATACTGTCCTTGTTTATTCAACGCTTTTTTGGACCCCATTACGTCCTCTTTTTACTCCTGTATTTTCACTACATAATCAACCTTATTTTTCACACATTTATATACTCAACTCTTTATTATTATCACTGCGGATGTGGACCGACTTATGCTTTCTGTACTGTATTTACCCTATTCCTCACCCCTTTCTATCGGTTGTTGGAATAGTGGCGATGGGGAAACCATAGAGAAAACCCATACCAGTACAGTTCGGCTACCGGAGCGACCCCCGACAGTTAGTGTTGGAACTATTCGAACAACCGTCGGGGCTCGAACCCTCGCCTCACGGCATGATGTGCGAGCGAACTAACGGGATAATGACTTAACCCGCTCGGCCATCATGCCGCTCTATGTTAGGATATAATTATAGGGTACAAGTACCGTTTTTGGCCAGTTAACATTTGATTTAATTTATAAAAAATTGTAATATTATAACTATATTTTTGTTGAGTTTTAAAAAATTTATATTAAAACAAATTAAGTTTGTAATGGTTTATTGACATAAATTCATTTATATCGTTTATTTGAACAATAAATGGCCATAAACGGTACAGTGGCCACAAATGGTACTTCTACCCTAATCATATGAGAGATTTAAATATAATTATACAAATTTATGCAAGGTTATTTGTTGAATTATATAATGAGATCCAAGTATTTTCTACCGAGGAATGAATCCTAAAAGATATTCAAGAATTGTTGCAGATATTCGAGAATCTGCTGGTCTTGACGACATTCTTGAAACAGATCAGTAATACCTAATTACTCGGTAAAATTAAACACAATTAAATGAAATTACTATCAATACCCGATGAAAAAAGATTTTGTCTAATCATATATAATCATGCATAATCGTTTATATATGATCAGATCCAAAAATTGGCCAGGTCTGATCATACATGACTTGATCTGATTATATATGAACAGATATGTTTATATATGATCATGTATAATCACTCATGTATGATCAGATCCAAAAAATGTCCAGATCTAATCATATCCAACTATATCCTGTGAAAAAATATTCTGATCAGACCTAATATAAAAATTGGCAATATCAGACTTGATCAGGGTTGATATGGCCATATCAAGATGTAGACAAACCTGAAGCCTAAGTAAAATTGATAAATAAATTTATAATTACAATAAAGTTGATACAACATACATTATAGTTGTCTGTACAACTTTATTCAAAAACAGATACACTCTGTATTAGAGTACAAAAATTCTACTCTTTTCGGAACTTAACACTTCGAAGTCAAGTATCTAGGAAAGAACAATTCTTCGGCCATGCGCCATCTATCGAAGACTTTTAATACTAGTTTCGACAGTACAGAACCTGTGATTGCTCCATGGTGATGTCTTTTATTTGTAACTAATTAAAATGTTGTCAGATTTATAAATATTTCATTGATTATTTTAATTTTTTCCAAAATTCTCAAATAATTTTAATAATACATGAATAAATAACTGAAAATTACATTTCATGGTAAATTTATAAATCATACACAAAAAAATTTTTCATTTGGCATAATAATATATTGCATGAAAATAAATAATAATATCAATTTCATATTGTATTTAAAAAAAAAAAATTTACTTTTTGTAAATTTTAAATTGGATAAAACACAGTAACCGATTGGTTCTTGTTCAGTGAACAGGCACAGCTGCGATAAAGTCGCCCCTGGGGGACTCCCAATTTCACGAGCCGCACCTGTCGACCGCTAGTTCCCGCAAAAACTAATCGCCTATGAATGCTTAGCTTGACTGATCACGCCATGTCTCGGTGGTGTGATTGGCTGATCGCTCCACTGACATGCGCAATCAGCCTTCTTCCCCAAGTCGACGAGGAAGAAGACGCATTATTATTATTATCTTTCGCTTCCACGCTTTCGCTGCATCAAGTCGCCATTAGTATTTCTTTACTTTCGCTTTTTGTTAATAAACCGCATTTCGCTTATTTAATAATTTCATTTGCTTAAATTAATTAGTATTAATCCGCTTTAGTTTGTTACAGATAAATTGTGTTATTTGTGCAATTAATTCTCCGCTTTTCCAGTGCCGACAGTGTGTTCAACCACGTGTCAACCTGCTTCGCTTTATTATTCACGCAGTGCTTTATTTATCCACTTTTATTTAAACTATCCGCGAATTAACATATTAAATATAACTTGTATTTAGTGTAAATAAATTTATAGTGTTAATTTTTAATAATATTTCTTCGTTTTAATTGAGATATCCAGACCAAAACCTGATCCTCCGCTTTCCCGCAATTACATCATTTTACAGTTCTACAACAATAATTTTTTTTTTTTAAGTTTTTTGAATATGTAGAGTAATTCGAAAAATATGTAAAATTTATTTATTTTCATTTAATTAATAAAAAAATTAATTTTTAAAATAAAAAATTCTAAAATATTAATTTCTCAATTAAAAAAAATTTTGTGAAAAAATTGAAAAGTTTTAGAGCAACTTTGAAGATTTTATTTTAAATTCATACATTTTACCTTTTTATAATTTATACCGTAAATCTGCCATGAAATATATTAAATAAAAAAAATTAAAAATATCGCGTTATAGGTGCCATAAGGGCGTATAAAAATTATACGCCCTTATAGCACCCGGGAACCATAAGGGCGTATAATAAAAATTCAATTTTTTTTTCCAAGTCCAAGAAAAATTTTTAGTTTGAAGAAAAAATTTAAGGGCGTAAAAAATAATTTTTTTTTTTTGGCAACTGATGTATTTTTGTATGAAACGTATAGAAATGCAAAAAAAAATTTTTTCTTCAAACTAATAATTTTTTTGGACTTAAAAAAAAAACAGAATTTTCGTTATACGCCCTCATGGCATCCGAGTAGGATCCTGGGAGCCATAAGCACGCATAAAAAACTTTTTTTTTTTATAATTAACTTATTTTTATCTGAAACGGCAAGAAATGCAAAAAAAAAAAATTTTCCAAGCTAAAAATTTTTTTTGGACTTGGAAAAAAAAATTGAATTTTTATTATACGCCCTTATGGTTCCCAGATGCTATAAGGGCGTATAATTTTTATACGCTCTTACGGCATCTATACTACGACATTTTCAATTTTTTTTATCTAATATATTAATGGCAGATTTACGGTATAAATTATAAAAAGGTAAAATGTATGAATTTAAAATAAAATCTTCAATGTTGCTCTAAAACTATTCAATTAATTATGTACTTTTCAATTTTTTCACAAAATTTTTTTTAATTGAGAAATTAGTATTTTAGAATTTTTTATTTAAAAAATTAATTTTTTTATTAATTAAATGAAAATAAATAAATTTTACATATTTTTTGAATTACTTTACATTTTTAAAAAACTTATAAAAAAAAAAATTACGGTTGTAGAACCAATCGGTTACCGTGTTTTATCCGGTTTAAAATTTACAAATAGTAAATTTTTTTTTTATTTTTTAAATACAATATGAAATTGATATTGTTATTCTTTTTCATGCAATATTATGCCAAATAAAAAAATCTTTTGTGTATGATTTATAAATTTATCATGAAATGTAATTTTCAGTTATTTATTCATGTATTATTAAAATTATTTGAAAGTTTTGGAATTATATATAGACTTATATATTATCAGATCTGATTATATATAGACTTATATATAATCAGATCTGATCATATATAGACTTATATATGATTATATATAGGGTTATAACAGCCAGGTATGATTAGATCTAATTATATACAGACATATACAATCAGATCTGATCATATATAGACATATATGGGATTATAACAGCCAGGTATGATCAGATCTAATTATATATAGACATATATAATCAGATCTGATCATATATAGACTCATATATGATTATATATGGGGTTATAACAGCCAGGTATAATCAAATCTAATTATATATAGACTTATATATGATCAGATCTGATCATATATGGACTCATATATGATTATATATTGGTTTATAACAACCAGGTATGATCAGATCTAATCATGTATAAGCTTATATATAATTATATATGACCCTATAAATAATCATGTATGATCATATATGACCCTATATACAATCATGTATGATCATATATGATTTCATATATGATCATACATAATTAGACAAAAACTTTTTTCATCGGGTAGATATGAATTTTCGTGACTTTGAAGGGCACCTTATGCGCAGACTTACACACAATATAGTGTGGAATTAGTATTGTCTTTCGGTAGAACGAACGATCGATCGAGCGACTCAAAAACAGAACACTCGACCCTCGATTACGAAAACAATGTGACAATGGACTTTTCCTTTAACAGTGGCTCTGTATATACACTAGATTCTTTTCTGTTTAAACGGAGAATGCATCCACGCGTTACGTCACCGACTCACTGACAAAAATAAAAAACAAAACAAATATCCCGTTTTATTTACAGACTACCTTGTATTTTGTATTCAGCTGTCGATCGTCATTGCTGTTCAGCATCTATTTCGTCATTGTTCATCCCTTTTATTTATTTCACTCTGTGATGGTTCTTGGGGAGGTTTCGAGCTAAGTGCGAGTCAAATTGTAGTCTGAATTTGACATGTACTATGTTTATTCATTACATAATACATAGTACGCTTGTGAATCGTTATTTTAATAATTTATCAACAATATCGAGCACAATTTGCAAAAAATTTATTTAAATTTAAAAAATAAAGCTTCCTAGAGAACCAAAAATATGCGGCTGCTTCATGAGTAAAAACTCTGAGAAAATGATCATAGAAATCTCTTATTTCTTATAAAATTAATAATAATTGAGTCACGATTCCTGAATTGGCTATGCGCATTGATTATACGAACCGAATAAAAAATTATCAAGTCAATTTTTTGTGTTCTTTAAGAGTTATAGTGTTAACACCACAATGTTTATGAAGGAAATTTCGCTAGATATTTTTATAAATAATATTCTATGTAAAAATAATAATTAATCATCCTTAAAATTTATGAAATTTGTTCATTGATGTTTTATCTTTGTTTCGGTATATATTTTTTTTACTACTCTACCGTAAATAATGAATTTAAAAGAGTGAAAGTTGAAATCAACGAGTTTTCATTTTTAGGCGACAATAAAGCGCACATCATCAGCGCTTCACTCTTAAGGCATGTAACATCCCATAGAATTAGCACTGACAATTGACAGAATTTTCATAAAAGATCTATAAAAAAATTTATAATTAAGAAACATAAAAGATTTAAAATAAAAAATTTGCACTTCTCTGGCGTAAATGCTTAATCGTATTATAATTTTACGTAACAATAAATAATAGTTTAAAAACTAAAAACACGCTTTTTATAGAAAACCAAACTAAAAAATAGAAAATAAATTTTAATAAATTTAAATTAAGAATAGTGTTAAAAATTTCAATAAATATAAATTAATAATAGTGTAAATAAAAAATGTATTTTATTTTAAAAAGCGTGGGGTGCTTTTAAGATATCAAAATGATAATCACTCTACTCATATCTGTTAATAAAATATTTATAACTATTGACACCATGCACCCCACGCTTTTTAAAATAAAATACATTTTTTTTATTTACACTATTATTAATTTATATTTATTGAAATTTAACACTATTCTTAATTTAGAATTTATTAAAATTTATTTTCTATTTTTTAGTTTGGTTTTCTATAAAAGCATTTTAAACTATTATTTATTTTACTTTAGTTTGGTTTATTTATAAAAGCGTGATTTTTTAGTTTTTTTAAACTATTATTTGTTGATTATCAAAAATATTCAGGCGCGCAAATTACCCACGGAGAGTTACATACTGACATACTGACATACTGACATACAAGTGAAGCTAATAATAAAAAAAAACCTACGGAGGAAAACACCTGGTTTCGAAATATAACTTCGGGATGGTCATCAGAGGATTCCGGGTTGATGTACGGGTTTATCTGTGCCATTCTCGATGAAAACCTACGGAGGAAAACACCTGGTTTCGAGATATAACTTCGGGATGGTCATCAGAGGATTCCGGGTTGATGTATGGGTTTATCTGTGCCATTCCCGATGAAAACCTACGGAGGAAAACACCTGGTTTCGAGATATAACTTCGGGATGGTCATCAGAGGATTCCGGGTTGATGTACGGGTTTATCTGTGCCATTCCCGATGAAAACCTACGGAGGAAAACACCTGGTTTCGAAATATAACTTCGGGATGGTCATCAGAGGATTCCGGGTTGATGTACGGGTTTATCTGTGCCATTCCCGATGAAAACCTACGGAGGAAAACACCTGGTTTCGAGATATAACTTCGGGATGGTCATCAGAGGATGACTAGGAAGGTCATCACCTGGGTTCTAGGTTGATAATAATCAAAATTTAAATAATATCATTATGGTAGTCTCTTTATGCGAAGGAGAGTTACATACTGACAAACTGACAAACTGACAAACTGACAAACTGACAAACTGACAAACTGACAAACTGACATACAAGTGAAGCTAATAAAAGCGTGTAAAAAAGAAAAAATACGATCAGAAATAATTTTTCAACGATATCTATCACAATTTCTAATTAAAATTTCGTAAATAAAAAATCAAAACATCCAAAAAACTGACATTATTAGTCGGACCCGTTATTTTTTTTATGAGTTCATAATTATCAAAGGAAGAATCGTATTGAAAATGCCTGTTTAAATCCGTCGCCTTCAATTGTAATTAATAAAACTTCAAATCAAGAATCCGGCATCAAATTACACCAATATATAACGCGGTGGTTGATATTCGGAGTTCGTACCATCTATGTTATCGTCAATCACTTCTCTTTCTCTAATTGTTGTGTCAAATGCTACAGACTGAGGAATAAACAGTGCTCACAACGTCCAAATTCCTGACACAACAAGCACCAAATTCAAATTTTTTTCTTTCGTTTCTATTTTAATTTGAATTTTTCTTAAAAATTCATTATTATTATTATTATTATTATGCTATCACAATTGTGAAATTGCTTAATTTTCTAATAGTTAACATAAAATAGTAAATTTTGCAAAACTAACTAGAATGCACTCAAAAAATTTTGATTTCGGTAAATTTTGACACTCAACCGGTTAGTTACGAATTTTAAGAAGTACCTAACGGCGGTCTTAATTTGTTTATCACTTATAAGGGTGCCCGTCATGATCAACTCGGTCCATTACAACTCACCCAATATAACTCAGGTCAAAAAAACTACTGTCCAAAACGACTCTGTGCCAAAAAACTCTTGGGGTCCAGGGGCGTAGCCCCGGCCGGGGTTGGGGGGCGGATCCCCCCATTGTAATCAATTAAATTTTACTTATTTTTGATGATGATGGATAATGATGATGATGATGATGACTGATGATGGGGATGAATGATGATAATGATGATGATGATGTTGATGATGATGGTGATGATGTTATGATGATGATGATCATATTGATGATTATGATGATGATAATTGATGATGATGATGATGATTATGATGATAATTGATGATGATGATGATGATGATGTGTTTTTTTTAATAAATGAGTCTGTGTAAATTGATTCTTGTTCATTGTATACGTAATAAGTTGAAATTATTACTGAGTTTATGCTCTGAGTCGTTTTGTTCGGAGTTATTTTGGAGGTGAGTTGTTTCGTCTGGAGTTGTTTTAGTCCTGAGTCATTTCATCCGGAGTTGTTTTGTTCGGAGTTATTAAAGTCAGAGTTGTATTGTCTGAGTTGTTTTGACCTAGCACCCTTATAAGTTAACAAAAAAAATGAAAATCAAAAATTATATATCTCTGAAACTATTAATCTGATGTGTAAAGTTTTGGCAAACAAATCGTGGAGCTTAAAAAAAGCTGCAATTCTTTTTTTTCAATCCCTGTCCGACCAATAGATCATTAGTTACAAACAATTGAAGTTGTCAACTAATTGATGTTGCGAGCTAAAAAATTATCTAATCGTGGATTTTTTCTTTAATAGATTTCTGACATTGAAACGAACATTTTAAGCTTTTGAAAAAGTGTTCATCTTAAGAATTCTATTTTTCAAAGTCAAAAAACCGATTTTGCTTTAAAGACCAATGACTCGGAAACTAATTAAGCTACAGACCTCGCATAAAACTTAAAAAATCGAGAAATTTATTGCAGAAAATTTGGTTATTTAGAAAAAAATTATTTTTTGGCAAGCGGATTCTTGACCGAGCGCGTGATTGGAGGAGAACTCAGTTGTTCTCAACAATTATAGGAACCCTAGTGTAGCGTACACGGAAAAAAAGATGATTTAAAAATTGCACCACAAATGATGTAAAAATCCAATTGTACGAGTGGTGTTAGTTTTGGATTAAGGTGATACAAATAATGTATCACCGTGACGTAGATTTTACTTCACAGTGGAGTAAATTATGTGTGCCCTACACGCATGCGCATGCGAGTTACCGGCAATCCACATATAGTATGTTTCGCTTTGCCCGCCTGAATATTGTATAGGTTATATTTGTTGTTGATGTTTCGTGTCGTATGTATTTTTTTATTTATTAAGAATTTGTTATAAAAAAACATGAAAATGACATGGCCGATGATTTTATATGTTCAGTATTAAAAGAAAAATTTATTTCAAGGTTTGTGGGTACGTATATCACCGTCAAGTTAGTCCCATTTATAATACATTAGATACAAAAATTGCATCATCGGGTGATGTAAATTTACGATCACCTCTGTGGACTTCACAGGTGATACAATTTTTATATCGCCTGATGAGGTTTTAAAGTCACTTTTTTTGCCCGTGTAATCGTTCTACGCTTAGTATTTTATTTCTGGGGCTTCCATATTCGACCAAAAATCGGATGTCTACCAAAAATTAACTTGTCAAAATAGCCAAATTTTCCGAATATCGAGTGCCTTCTGGTTAGTTTTGCAAAACCGGGTAAAACTGACTAGATTCTGTGGTTTATAACGATGATAATTAGTCAAGAATTAATTTATATTGTCAGTTAATCCAGTACTGTATACTAATGTTTTTCATTAAGAAGAACATATAAATTTTAAAAATATGAAGTGTATGTTCTATAATAATTTTTGGAGAAGGAAAAAAAATAATAAAACACATATTTTTCTAAGGATTATGTTTACTATATTTACTATATTTTATATCTCCCAATTATAGGATACATTATGTATAGGTAACCTTTTTTTGTTTTTGTTCTGCTTAACTTTTTAATTAATTATCTATGTTCATATATGTATAACATATACATATACATGTCCATTATTTGCTATACAATTTTTTTGTAGTTTTACATTTTTATTTTTATCATTAATATTCATTGAGTTTGTAATTTACTAATTACCGTAACAATTACAAAGTTCAATTTTCACAATGAAATTCTTAGCCGACAGTCTTAGTAAAGTAGTTGGGCGGGAAAGTTAGGTTATATCTCAAGTTATTATTCAACTTAAAATATAATTCTTCGTTTCACTCAAGCTCTTTATAAATTATATAATTATTGAGACATGATGTAGTTTCAACATTGAAAATTCTTTTAACAAATTATTCTAAGAAATAAAAATAATAATCATTATCATTCGTATAGAAGAAAAGAAAAACATTGTTACCTCACAATGTTCAAATATTTACAGCTTTAACATCAATACAATAAACCCTTTTTTTTATTAAATAATAATTAATAAGTAATATTTATTGATAAACATAAAAATAATAAGAATAATAATAGTAATAGTAATAATAAGAATGATAAAATAGCAACAATGATTTAATAATTATTTTCGATGTTTCAACTTATTTTTTCATTGAAATCTGTCAATTTATTACTTTATTAATTATTTATATTTTTAACTTTATTTTTATACTGATATATTAATTAATAGTATCGATACATTTATTTACAAAAGCAAAACTATTAATAATAAATCTGCGACAGCCCCCGCAAAATTAAAAACAATCTTTATTTGTTTCCATAAAAAAAATTATTTATTTTTATTTTGACTCGATAGAAATTTTGATTTATTATCATGAATTTTAATTTTAGATAAAAAATATATCACATTTTTGAAGTTATACTTCTTTTGGCGCGTTAGGAAAAAATGATGAGGGTAAATTCTTACGATGCGTGCGCACACCGTCACAAAAAACCGACACCCTGAAGTTAGCTACTCAACATTTTAGTTTTTTAAAAAAAAGTTACCAACAAAATAAAAATAAGTACATCTACGTATGTTTGCGTGAGAACTGGCAACTGTATTCACGATATTTCATATAAATATATATTTTTAACATCCCGCTAAGAAAATTGAAAATTTTTAATAATGAGAAGTTATTGATTTCGGTCCGATTTTTAAAAGTCGAGTTTTCATCGGATGTCCACGTTTTAAGGTCCCAGGAAGCCATTATGATTATTCCCGCCGAGGTGTCCGGCCGTGTGTGTGTATCAATAAATTTTTGTCGTAGGGTTTCTCAAAAACGAATCAACCGATTGAGTTCTACAACACGTCATTCGAAAGGGTCTATTAAAACGTAGATCTGATTAGATTTAAGAGTTAGTTCATCAAGCCATTCCGAAGAAATTAAAAAAAAAAGATTGAATTTTTATGTTTTTTAAAAATAACTTTAAAGCGTACGAAAAAATCATAATGAAACCATGTGTACATTTTTTTGCTTAAAAACTGCGTCGAATGTTTTTTTAAAATGAAAATCGAACGACGCATTTAAAAGTTATAGTTTAGAAATTCACAAAATTCTTTTTTTCGGTATTTTTTTAAGATATTTTCCAGTTTCTTCAACCGATCAATAAAAGCTTGTACATTGTCTTTTTGTGCTTTAAAAACTGCACCGAATGCTTTTTTAAAAAACAAAATCGAACGACGCATTCAAAAGTTACAGTTGTTTAATAAATACATTCGGATCTCGAGGAGCTCAAAATGTGAAAAACCGCGCTTTGAGCTTGAAAAGCTCAAATATTAATCAAAAAACACACTTTAAGGTGCTTGAAATGCAAACTTAACAGGAAGTTCTAGGGTTGGCCTGCACGGTCAACCGATTTCCAGATTTTTTTAATTATGTAGAAATAATTTTTTTATATTTAAATAAACTTTATTTAACTAGACAATGGGTTATAATAAAACTTTCAATGTATTAAATACTTTTATTTCAATTATTAGTGTCGTTTTTTCTACAATCGTAGGATAACGCAATAGATAAAATATTTAAAAAGATTTTTATCTTGTTACGTCAAAGAAGTATAATTTCTAACGTGCGTATGAGTACACACACACACACACACACTTTTTTTTTCTCTTTATCAAGGAACTCAAAAGGATTTATAAAAAGATTTAAAATAATTATCATGAAATATATTTGTTATGATTCAAAATTTATTTTCCAACCTCTCTACAGAATTGTAATTTACATTAAGCCAAACAGCTACCCGTACGCGACCGAGTGTTGTCGAAGGCACACGGGCCTCAATAACTACATCCGAAGTTACCCGAAGGTAGCCGTACGGCTGTACAACTTACTTTTTCCGTAAAGGACGGCCTGGTTCCTCAAACAAAAATGTAATAAACTTAAAAACTAATAATTGGCACAAAAAAATTTTTAACTGCTGACAAAATAATGACATAAATTTAAATTTAAATAAAAAAAAATGTATGAACGTTAAAAATCTTATTTTTTGTAATGAAATTTGATTTTTTAGAGAAACACTCGCGACAACAATATAAATATTGAAAAAAAAACAAATTTCAATTTACATGCAATTGAAAATACGAAAAAAAAAGCGTAAAAAATTAAAATTTTGATTTTTTTCTAATGAAATTCAATTTTTTAGAGAAACTCTCACGGCAATAATTTAAAAATTGAAGAAAAACTAAATTTCGAATAACCAAATTTCAATTTTCACGCAATTGAAAACTCAAAACAGATCATATAAAAAATAAAAGTCTTTCGTTTTAATAATCAAATTTGATTTTTTAGAGAAACTCTCGCGGCAACAATATTAAAATTGAAAAGAAATCAAAATGTAAAGACTTATAATAGTAAGCTAAAACATCTTTAAATATTAATTAATATTAAAGTAGTATAATCACATTGAGCATAAATTCTGTAATTACTAATTATATAAATTAATTAATTACATTATAAACAAAAGAAGCTCTGTAATTATTAATAATTACGAATTATATATAAAAATGATCAGTATTGCGTTTTGAGATTTTAGATAAAATATATGTATATCAATTGACATCGAAGCTAAAAAATGTTAATTGTTTCCACAACAATCCTTTAAACACATCCAATTATCTTAATTAATAATAGTTCATTATTGTAATAATTAATATTAGAATAAAGTTAATAATTGTAACCCTACAAAGATGATTGATATTTGCTTACAATCGATGAAAGCTATGCCCTGTCGGGTCAGAAAAGAACAGTGACCGGGCGACGATAATCATTAGACCCAGGAGCGGGTGATGAGTACCCAGAAGCGTATTGGCTGATCTGTGGCGCCAGTAGTCCCGATCCCTGGACACCTGGTGGTCCTGGATAGTAAGCAGGAATACTGACCCCGGGACTGGTCGCAGATGAAGTCGGCGTAGATGTAGGGCTAGCGTTTGAGGAACTGTGCTGCTCGTTGCGCTCATTTCCGGACATCATATTGTTTCCGTGGTGGTGATGGTGATGGTGGTGCTTGAGCATGTCTGGAGAGTCAGCTGTAGGTGAGGGATTAGAGGGCGCTCCTGGGCTTGAATCTTCATACTTATTGCCGTCGTAGGCATTGCGGCTGTAGTCGTTAATGGCCGACTTGTCCGCATAGAGCTTGGATTGCTCCATGTACGCGCGTGCGTTGTCAAAGTACCCACGTTCCGCTAAGTATTTTGTGCTCGAGTCTAAGTTGTACTTCTGGTCGGTGTACATCGACATTGCAAGAGTGCTCGGAGGCATGTAACTTACCGCGCGAAACTTGTCCGCTTCGATTGAATACTTCATTGCATCCATTGAAGTTACGACCTGGAACAGGAAAAAAAAACAATTTTTTTGTGAGATTTTTTACGAATTTGGAGGAAATACTATTGGTGGAAGATTAAAAAGTTTGGAAAATCCAAAAGTGACTTGTTCGTATTAAATGGACAATTCAACAAATTTTGCTTTAGTTATGGATTCAAATATTTCGCGCGATTCTTTTATTAGATGAGAAAAATAGGGCGTATGCGCACCACTGAGCAGATGACCAAGCGCTCCGGCGTTGCTTAAGGCTAATCTTTATTTACATATTTATAGATATACGGAAGACTAGTCGATTTTATTTTTTATTAATTATAATTAAACGGCATAGAATTACACAGCCATTTGCAATAGAAAATTGCACGCTGTAATTTTGAAGCTAATAAGAAAAAAATTATCTCGATATGATAAGTTTTGCGGACTTAATTGTGCCACATCCGCACATAAAGACACCCGTAAAGGCTCGGAAATTTTTTTTCAATCAGTTTTTTTTACACTTAGTAAAATAAATCTCTTTTAAAAATATCAAATACGTTAAGACGAGAGTTTTTCCTTGACATACATACGTGAATTTATATTATTCTATGCATTGTGAATAAGATAGAGGTATTTTTACTTTAGAAATTTGCTTGATTATTATAAGGCGAAAGTAGAGGACTACCTTAAGCGCTTTCACGCTATGAGGTGTGCAAAAAGATCGAGCTATTAGAACAGAAAAAACGCCTTTGAGCTATGAATTATGAATTAACGAATTTAGGCTTAATGATTTTTCGGTATTTTTAAGCACAAAATTTATATTAAGTAAATTGATATAACGCGTTTTATTGAGTTACGTTGAAATTTCCAAATTTTTTTTTTAATTTTTTGATATTTTGGTATAAAATTAAAAAATATGAAAAATTTAATGTAAAATTGAAAAAACAAAAATGGTGGGTTTTGCTACACTGTGACACGGGTAAATATATATGAAATAAAAAAAAAAATTAATAAGAATTCGGATCATAAATTTAGGAATTATGGAAATCGAAAGTCTTTATTTTTAATTTTTTTCTACTCGTTTAGCTTTTTTTTTAAGTATATACAAATGAATCCTTCTATCATGCACACAAAAGTAGCAATCGCTATAAATTTCGTCATGGTGTTTTGTGTCGTAGAATGGGCTTTGTGAATAATAATATGATAAAAATAATAATAAAATGAAATGAAATATAAAAAAATAGAGTTAAATATATACACACAAGATCGAGAATAATAAAAAAATAATAAAATAAAATAAAAAAAATAGTAGAAATGAAAGAAAGATATTCGTAATTCTATAATTCGTTGAGATGCCGCATCGGTCCTTTGTCGGGTCGTTAAGCGGCTTTGTCCCGGTGTATGATTTACACCAGTCTAGTTCCACCACTTGATCCTCACAACTTCTACGTCCAATTGATTATCACTAATGTAATGTAAGAGACCATCTTTTTTATACTATAATATTTGATATTGTAGGGTTTATACGCATGCATATTTATAAATTTTTGTTTCGTTTTTTGTTTTAAAATTTTTGTCATCCTCATTCTTAACAGTATTTAATTTTTTTTGGACTCGAGCGATTGATCATTATTTTTTTAGTTTTCTATTTTTGATTCACACGGAAAAAGTTTCTTGTTAACGTTATTTTTTATTAAGTTACTATACGGGTTCAAATATACTGTAAATATTATTATACAGAAAATTTTATGTATAATGGTGTATATTCAATCTACATGTATGATATCGTATATGCTCCTATACGATATCATATCTGTTTGTTCACATATGGTTTCATGTGTGACATGAAAGTTATATGTTATCCTATGTGTTCATAAATGATGTCATACGCAGTCATGTATCTTCATATTTGGTCACATGTGTGTTAGATATGTCGTATGAGTGCCATATATAGTGACGTATATTAACATATGTTACGTGTTATCATATATGGTGTCATATATGTTACATATATATTTTATATGTTCATAAATAACATCATGTACAGTCATGTATGTCCACATATGATCTCATGTATCTCAGATATATCACATGTGAATTTTTTATGCATAAATGATGTCATATATAGTCATTTATGTTTACAGAAGTCACATATTATTTTATATGACCATAAGTTATGTCATATACAGTCGTGTATGTTCATATATATTCCATGTTATCAAATATTTTCATACATGATGTCATGTACAATCATGTATGTTCATATATGTTTGCAAGTTATCAAACATGTATATACATGTATATACATATCATATATATGATAATATGCAACCATGTATGTTCATGTATACCTTCTATTATTGATGCGTATACTCATATGCGATGCAAATATTCATAAAAATTATCATATATCATATGTTGCCATATATGATCAAGTAAATCGTTGTTTTATAAAAATTATCTGAATGGAGACAAAGTCAATAATAAAATTGTATTTCTATTGATCCAAATTACTCCGCATTATTATTTTTGATTAACAACTGTACCAATTGTGAGATAACAATACTTTAAGTAAACATTAATTATTATATTAAATATTTCATACTGCATATTAATAATAAATAGTGACAAACAACCCCAATGTATTATTTCACCAATTGTTAAAGTATAAATAAACCTTTTAATGTGTCTATAAACGCAGATAGTATACGAGTTAACTGTAATGAGCTGGTAATAACAGGTACGACAACAATATCGTTGGATGTTAACAATCGAGTTTATTATGAAGACCGTTTCTATTGTCAAGTGAATACTTTGTTTAGTTATTCGCGTGTGGTAGTTAAATGCTTTTTCAATATCTAAAACGCAGTACGAATGTCAATAGACTAATTTATTGATTTTACAATAATTTGAAATTCTAAATATCTAACTGCACTTCATCTTCCGCATGAAAACTTTAAACACTATAGCGTTATAAGAACTCAATAAAAATCTTCCAATCATCCAAAAATAGCAATTAGTCGATTATAAAATTTTTTTTTTTAAGTTTAGGTATGATTTTGCTTTTTAATAGTGTGCTTTTTTATCGTTTATTTGTACATAGTGACTATCAGGTTGTTTTGAACAAAAATCATTCAAATAATTGTTATGATTGTTGTTAGTTTCAAAGTATAAATAAAGATAAGGCAAGTTAGGTACAGCCTAATCATTATTATCATTAAAAACAATTGTATTTTAAAGTGAAATAAGGTAAAAGACCCCATTAGTGGCACTTTAATTGATTTTGCTATTTATTTAATCAATTTAATCATTAATTTTTATTATGAGTATTTTATTTCTAATCTTTAAGACCTCTAGATCACAGAAATGTTCAATTTTGATTTCAGGCAAAATCTTTTTAGTAAAAAAAAAAAATTTATCTTTTTCAACCTAACTGAAACCCCAAGCAAATTTTAAATTTCTTAATAATTCGGTTAAGATTGGTCACATTTTTAAAAGCGAATTTTTAAATATTTTTCTCACATAATTATACTAGCAATTATCATTACAGATTTTAAAAAGTCTATAAAATCACAAAATTATTTATTTACTTTTTTTAAAATAAATATTATTAAAAAAAAAAACAAAAATGTCACTAGTAGGGGCATGAAAATTCTCTAGCGCCAATTACCGCCAATGTTAAAATCAAAGGCACTCTAACGTTTTTATATAGCAAATCTGTTTACGTTCATAAACGTTCTGTCTAATTGTACAGTTAACAATCTCAATACGAGTCTTTTAAAAGTGATCAAGAATATATTTTTGCTTAAATAATTTTAAATTCAATTATTGTTAATTTTATAATTCTTTTTTTAATAAATGTGTTTGTAAATGATACTTTTGTGTTTATAATATATTTTTTGAAAAATTTTACGCACACGAGTTAGACCCGCCACTAAAGGAGTCAATAGTATGCCACTAATTGGATCAGGGGCTTATTGGCTCTGCCATTGAAGAGGTCATTTGAATAATGGATTTTAAATAATTATAAATAGTGGTAAATTTGGAAAAATTAAAATTTTTAAAATTAATTATTTAAGTTTAAACATTAATGAAGGCATTAAGTACAAAAAAAATTCAATATCTGTACTTTAACTATAATAAAAAAATCATTCTGTTAACCCCCTTCCTTATAGTGCCACTAATGGGGTCTTTTACCTTATCTTTTGAATTTTTTTTAAGTTTATAATTTCATATGAAATTCAAAATAAAATGACTGAAAATTAATATTTTAACAGTGAAAATTAAAAAATAGAGAATTTTCACTGATTTTCCTGTGGAAAACACTAAAATTTAATGAATTAAATTTACTGGTTCAATTAGTAAAATTTTCACTAATTTATTTTAAAAAATTACTAGATTAATAGTCAAAAATTAAGACACTAAAAATTATTGAAAATTTCACGATTTCACTTTTAAAGACTACGATTTAATAATAGAATGTCGCGCTCTCACTTAAGACATGCAAAAGCGGTAAATCCAATCATTTTAAATCAAACCTGTGACTTTTATAGTCTTAAAACCGTTACCCAAAATGTTAACACAGAATTAATAATAAATACTTGTCTTTCCGGTATTTACATCTCTACAAAACTTCGAGATTCATATCGTGTAAATTAATCGACGATAACATCGTAGGTCACTTGGGAAGTGTTCGGGTATAGTCTCTAATTCTATAAGGGTCAAAGCAGTAGCCTGTAAACTAACCGTTTTAGGTTTGGAATTTCATCCGTAATTAACTACTACCGTCCCTTGAAGTGGTAGCAGATAACCCAGTTGAGATGGTCACGGAAAGCATGGAGCGGTTAATCGTTCATGAAAAGAGGGACAGCCAAAGATCCTTCATCGCACGAGTCAGAATCCATTTATATATTTGTGTACATATATATATATATATATATCTGTGTTGAGCATCGTGGTGTAGTAAAAGACTAAGCTTAGTAGGTCTTTAAATTTAAATTTCTCAAACACAAAGGACAATGCAGATTTAATACGCAGTCTGTTGGGACTTAGCGCAAACTTGTTAAGCTTATAAGTCCTTGGATAATTAAGTTTTGAGTGTCAAGCATAATGACTAAAAACTATTGGGAGAGGTGAGTCACCGATTATACTCCAGACGGGCACAATACACAAAAATATATAATAACAGTGTGTAAGAAACTGTATTGGGTATTTATGTCACTTAATTGCTTAGTTTTGATTGAAATATTGCTGTTGCCTTGTTCCTATTGTCGGCTTGAGTAAACAGCTGTCATATTAGACTTTAGGCACTTTACTAGCTTTAGTTTTAGACCTCTAAAGGATTTTAAATGCTCGATACAATGGGTGATGCTACGCGCTCTATTGCAAGCTTTAACGATCGTTTAACTAGATAGTTAGCAGTTTTGGAACTATGAGCAAATTTACTTTTGAAGAGATTATTAAAAAAAAATTTTTCCATCGATAATCTGTTTTTATCAAATATTTTTGGAGGCGGATATGCTACTGATGAAATTTTGAAAAATTTTATGGTTATTATGCCGAAAATTAAAATTTATGCATTTTTTTAATTTAAAAAAAAATTTGGAATCATGATTTTCTTGTAATTTGTGTTACTTTGAAAAATATTTAAATATAAAACAAGAATAATACATTTTTTACAGATTAGAGTTCAAAATTCAATTTATCAATAATGGTCATAAATAATTTTTGTAGAAATTAAATTTTTTTATTAAAAACATCAAAATTTGTACTTTTGAAGAGAAAGAGTAAAATTTCGCTGTTAAAAAATTTAATTCATGATAAAATTGCATTTTTTTAACTATCTTGAGATTCAATAAAATGGTTTGAAATTGTAGTAATTGCTTAATAATTATTGTTTGGTCAATGATTAAATTCTCAATTACTTATAGAAAAATATGTAATGATCACATTTTTAATTAATTTAGTAGAAACTTGAGCTTAAAAGTCAATTTTTGAAATTCGTTAAATTGAATAGTTACTAACAATGATTTTATATCTTTGTTCTCTAATATAGTTTTTGAATTTTTTTTTTCGGTAATCAATTTATCAATTAAATAAAAACTGCATTAATTTTTTCCGACTTTTGACTTCTAAAATAAGTTTTTATTCTTAGCATTCAATTCATGATTTATAGATAATATCTATCGTAATTTTTAACTTCTACTAATTTTTCCGACCGTGATAATATAATTCTTTTTTAACCCGTTCCTGCCATTACGGTCATTTTTTTCATCCACTTGAATTAGATTTATACTAGCAGAAAAAAATGACCGTAAAGGCAGGAACGGGTTAAAAAAGAATCTATCGTAATTTTATTTAATCAAAATTGTACTAGTGTAATAATTTTTTTTTAACTTCCCGCTATGAAAATTGAAAATTTTCAAAAATCGGGAACTTATTGGTTTTACCCCGTTTTTCGAAAATCGAGCTCTCATCAGATCTTGACGTTTCGAGGTCTTAGGAAGCTTCCCTGAATATTTTCGCGATGATGTCCATATGTATGTGTGTGTGTGTGTGTGTGTGTGTGTGTGTGTGTGTGTGTGTGTGTGTGTGTGTATGGCCGTATGTAAACCTCTCATAACTTTTGAACGGCTTGACCGATTTCATCGTGGTTGGCGCCATTCGAAAGGACTTGAATAAACTTAGATTTAAAATATCATTTGGACCGATTCAAATCAGTAGATTTTGAGAAATCTCAAAAAAACTACAAAAAAATTTTTTTCGAAATGTGGTTTTTTTGGAATTACTTTTAAATGGCTTTACCGATCAATTCCAAAATCTAATCAGCTCTTAAGATCAAAAAACCACGTCGATCACAGCAAGCCCGGTCAAAATCGGTTGATTCGTTCGTGAGTTATCGTTGTCGAAAAAAAAAACCGAAAAAAGTGTTTTTTTTTTCAGAATTACTTCGAAATTACTGGCTTGATCAATTAAAACTTAATGATTCTTCATGGGGCTTTGAAAATTGCGTCGAATGCCGCCAACCGCGTGAAAATCGATTCATTCATTCAAAAGTTATTGTCGTTAGAAAATTCAAAAAATTGTGTTTTATTAAACTGCTAGTAGAGTTTTGAGCTCACAGAGTTCAAAACGACACAAAAATTATATTTTTGAGCTCGAAGAGCTCAAAAACGTAATGTGTAAGTTTGAGCGCTTAAGTACAAAATGAGCGGGAAATTGCAGGGATGGCCTTTAGAGTCAACCGTCATCCTATTTTTTTAATTTTATATTTGTTTTTAAGTTTAAGTTATTAAGAAAAAAACATCAAACAAATATTTTAACTAATCTTTGTTTGAATCTAAATTGTTAATAAGGGTCGATCAAAATTTGAGGTTTAGATTATCAGATTAGATTAATGAATTATCTGCGGTAATTTCAACAGGTCCTTGAGTACATAAGACGACAGGGTTATTTCTAATAAGATAAATGTAGGAATAATTTTCATTTCTTCTGTTTTTTTTTTTTAAAAAGGAATTTCGAGCAAATTTGTGACTCAAAAATTTTATTTTAAAGAAATAAATCAATTTTTCAAGAAAAAATGTTTTATACAATTGTTGAACTTCAAGAGAATGTAATAAATATATAAAGATTTAAAACATAAAATATGACACCAAATTTAAATTTATTGTACCCGCATACTAGGGGATTATGTCACTAAATTCAGGTATAGAAAATTTACAAACTCGAGTTATTGTCTCTATTTGAAAATCTTAAATGTCCACAGAGAGGTGAAGTATTTCGTAAAATTTCCCAGAAAATTAATAAAAAAAATATAATAAAAATGATATTATACTACAAAACAAAATATATTGTTTACACCTGACAGTAAACGGTATTTGTTACGTTAATTAACCGTCGCTTTCAGAGAAAACCGATGGACGATCATCGTGAATACACGAGGAGTATTTTCGTTTTGTTCATCTGGCTATATAACAACACCACCGACAGCTTATAATGCCCGTCACCGTGCCAATGTGATAACGGTAAACATTGTGTTTAAATACAACAACACGTTCTTTTGTTCGCTATTATTGTTAATATTAATAGTCATTACATTTTTTTTTCTTTTTTTCCGTATGTGTTATAGAGATAAATGAGGTATTTACATCATTTTCAATGAATTGTTGATGGAGTATCATTATTTATTTTTATAAAAGTTTAAAACTTTTGAAACCTTAGCAATTATTTCATATGATCAAACTGTGATTGAAATAATCATAGAAAAATGATTGAATCAAAATTTTCATTTCTTCCAAACATAAGCGAGCAAATTCCTTGAAAAATTTCTCACAAGCTCATCTCCCAAAAATTAAAATCCCTAAAACAGCGAACCATGTAAACTTTCTTAGCTACTTGATTTCCGTGGTCATTCCACTCTCCTCCCAGTAAGCCCGAAAACAGGGTCATAAATAAAACAGTGGATTGTGGGGTCATAAAGTCTGACTACGCCTTAACGTGATTATGCATTAGAATTATAAGCCCCTATTCCTCTTTCCACTGTTATTAGCATTGAACTTATGGAAAATCCCGTACCCAAGTAAACTGAAGAAAAAGATTGTAAACCCTATTTGTAAACCATTACATATCCGAAGGGGACAATGGTCGTAAAACAATTCAGCTTTGTGTGTCGCAGCTGACAAACGCTTAAAAATAATAAAAGGTCCGAAAGGTAAAATCAAAGATATAGACTAAAAAAAAAAATAAAATTTTACGATGGTTAAATTTTCATTCTTAAAAACTAAATCTCAAAGTTATATATATCCTCCATTGTTGTCAAACTGAATAAATTTAGTGTTGCTTTTGTTAAGTTTGTACAATTCACACAATACAATATTTCCAAATTTTTTTCTTCGACCGTTTGTACCATTCTCTTTCTATTTCACTCGACAAAGTAAAACCTTAAAAGTCCTTAAGTACCCTATAACTACTACTACTATGACTGCTGCTACTACTACTACTACTACTACCGAGAAACTGAAACATATACACACACATATATTTTGGAAGAAAAAAAGATTGACATTTGCACCTACAACTACAACCAAAACTAACGTGAATGGTCAGAAATTATGCACTGTAAACCTAAACACAATCGTAGTAAACTTCACAGTATTCATAGTTTCATACAGGTGATCGCACCCTAGCCGATTTTTTTGTATGAAACTTTTGAGTATTTTGTTGGTGCTATTCAAAACTTATATGCAACAGATGTCTTTTGTAGTACAATTAGCTGGGAAAATCGGTCCATTTTCAGCAGACTATTCACTGACTATTAAGTTGATAGGGTCACAAGGTATAGTAATAGAATTGAGGATGATTAAAAGTTTTATCAACAAAGTAGCAGCTATTCAATGGGTAAAAGATGCTAGTTTAAGAAACAAATATTATTCAACCGCGTCAAGTGGTTCAACTGACCCGATACGAGTCGAGTGCAATTGAACACTCGGATCGTTCAACTTAAAGTATTCGAAGCAAAACAGTATCTTTCAATTACATTCTTTGAATTTTGTCATTATTGAGTTTTTTCGAAAAGAATAGTAGATGAAATTTCTGAAAAGTTTATATTTTTGACGTATTAGTTAGAAAATTAACAGTTTTTTCTTTAAAATTTTATCATTTTTTGGTGAAAGTTTGATGATTTTTTTTTTAATTTCTTTTAATGAAAACTTTTAAATTAAAATTTTTTTCAATTTTTTGAATTCTTGATTTGAGTTTAATTTTCTCATTTTTTTCAAAGAATGTTAATACATTTGTTAAATTTTTAAAGATATGCGATTTTTCAGCTGTTTTACTTATACAAAATAATCAATTTTTATCTAAAATAAATTTTTTATTTGAAAAATGATCAATTTTTGATAAATATCTTTCAATCTCATTCTTTGAATTTTCGTCATTTTTTTTTTTTTTTTCAATACTGTGAATTTTTGATTAAAATTTAATTTTTTGAGTTTTTTTTTTAGAGAAGAATATAACATTGACTTTAAAAAAATTTTAATCTTCAAGCTATTAATTGAAGAATCATTAGTAGAAATAGACTTTTTCAGAAAAATTTTGGCCTGTTATTGATGATAGTTTAAGACTCGATTTTGAAGAAAAATTAAAAATCCTTTTAACATGTTATTATTTTTGACTTTTACTATATTGGAGTTTTTGATTCGAATTTGCTAATTTTTTTTATAGAACCATACTAAATTTTAAAAAATTTTACTATTATTAAGCTATGATTTAATTATAAAATTTTTTTACTAATGTTTATTAAAATACATTTTTTAATGAGACTATTGTTGAAAAATCGCATTTAAACATCGTTAAAAATTCTGAAGAATACTTTTGAGTTCAAAAAAATTTATTTTAACAGCACCAAAAAATGATTTAATTTAATTTCCATCACCTGTTTTCAACGAACTGTCAAGCTCAAACTTACGAAGTTGAAGTTTAAGAAGTGTCAAAAAATCTTACAAAAAACAAGATCAAAATAAATTATCCGATAGGAAAATATATCTGACACGGAAATTCCTCATAGTATTCATAACAAGACTAAAACTTAGAAGAATCAAAGTCTGATAATAATAAAGTATCCTTTTTATTGTTACTCACAGTAATATATATTTCCCAACAATTGGTTTTATTTTCTGGTGGTAACCATTCACCATCCGAGATTTCGTCTTTGTGTTTAACAACTAAAGAAGTTTAAGAGACGATGCGACCTATTGCTTTTTTGGTAAATTCCTCGAGTCGGTGAAGGTAAACGATGTGTCATATATATATATATATATATATATATATATATATATATATATATATATATATATATATATATATATATATATATATATATATATATATATATATATATGTTTATATGAGAGTAAGAGTAAGGGTGCTTGCCTATTTAAAAAAGAGTGAGAGATCTGTGAAGAGAATAGTCAATAGTGTTCTACGAAAAGTCCCCGAATGGAATGAATAGAGGAAGATGTAGATGAAAAGAAGAAAAAAGAAGCCAAAGAAAGAAGTAATAGTGTCGAGGTGTTGGGTTAGCTATTCATGGTGAGCTGTTTAAAGGGGGAGGAGTGACTGTTTCAAAAGCATTATGAATCGAATGTGAGTATAATGCCGCAATAAGAATAGCTGAATAAAATAAGAAAAGGAATAATTTTAAATAAAAATACAAGTCTAAATGGGAAAAACTCACCTGGCCAGGTGCCCCAAGACTAGCAGACATCGCGGCAGACTGCTGGGCAGCCATACTGGCCATGCTAGCCATACTGGCTGCCGATAGTGATCCGTAGGCCGTTGCTGGTGCATAGTAAGGACTCATTCCTGGTTGTCCCATTGAACCCATACCTGAAAGTATTCAATATTAGTTAATATTTAAAACTATTAATAAAATTAGGAGGATAAGGAAAATTTTTTCTTCTACGTATTTGTATGATAGAATAATGTAGATGGTGCAAAGTTGAGACATCAATTATTGCTTCATATATTTAGGTTATTTGATCAAGAATTCCCACTTTGAAATTTTATTAATTACAATTAAATGCGACAGATTTAAACAATCATTCTCAATGCGATTCTTTTTTTGGAAATTATAAACTCATAAAAAAAATAAAGGGCCCGATTGATAATATTAATGGATAGTTATCGCGTTTATATGCAATGATTCCGTCAATTGATAGATCTAATTTGTTGGATTTTTCGATTTTTTATTTACTAGAAATTGTGCTAGATATTGTTGATAGATCTTTAATCGTATTTTTCCTTTTTTGTTACGTAAAATTATAGAACTTTTTGTAGATCTTTTACTGAAATTCTGTCAATTGCCAGAGCTGATTCTTTGCTCCAACAAAATCAGCTGATTCTTTGCTGATTCTTTGGGATGTTATATGCCTTGAGCGTGAAGCGCTTAAGTGTGCTTTATTGTCGCCTAAAAATCAAAACTCTTTGATTTCAACTTTTACTCCTTTTTTAAATTCATTATTTACGGTAGACTAGTAAAAAAATGTATACCGAAACAAAGATAAAACATTAATGAACAAATTTTATAAATTTTAAAGATGATTCATTAACAATTTTACATAAAATATTATTTATAAAAAAATCTAGCGAAATTTCTTTCATAAAAATTGTGGTGTTAACAGTATAACTCTTAAAGAACACAAGAAATTGACTTGATAATTTTTTATTCGGTTCGTATAATCAATGCGCACAGCCAATTCGGGAATCATGACTCAATTATTATCAATTTTATTATAAATAAGAGATTTCTATGATCATTTCTTCAGAATTTTTACTCATGAAGCAGCTGCATATTTTTGTAAATTGAGTTCCTTATAGAGTCTATGTGCGCATGCGTTTCCATCAGTTGTAATTGATCTTTTGCAACGCGCGAGGACGTTCAACTCGCAAGATAATTTCTGTTCGCAGGAAAAGTTAAATAAACATCAAAAGTGATTTGTAAAGAAAATTAATTTCTTCCATTGAACTGATTAATGACAGTGTTTTGTATTATTTTTGTTTTTGCATTGCACCGTTGATCATTTTTATTCTTATTGACGTTGAACTAAAAATGACTCCATGTGGAAGATCCAAAATAATATCCAAGTTTTTAATAAAAAGTTGTATAGATGAGCGTTAATTTGAATAATTTGGGTATGACATGGGCGCTTAAGTTAGCATATTTTAATTTACCTAATATTCAGAGCTTTATTATAGCACGTTTAGCAGGTTGCTATTGAAGATTGATCATGATCATAGAAGATATTGAGCACTGTTTGGTTTATTAGCAAATAAAATGGCTGTGCAAATACGCCAAGAAATGATTGAAGATCTCGATATTTGTGAATCGTAAAAGCATGATATGTTTTTCCAGTTTATGGAGAGATTTTATTGGGATGAATGGGATTAGTTTTGGTGATTAGATTGTTTTTTGGTTGGATGCGAGGAAGAGGAGTTTCAAATGAATATGAATATTAGGTATTGATGGTGGTTTTGGTTATAAATATGTATGAACTTACCGGAACGTAAAACATCCATTGGCACACTGGCGTACGGAATACTGTAAGGATAGCCTTCTTTTCTAAGGGTCTTTGGTTTGCGTCGTGGTCTGTATTTGTACTCCGGATGTTCTTTCATATGGTCCGAACGTAATCTCTTGGCTTCATCTATGAATGGACGTTTCTCGTGATCTGGTAATTTTTTCCATTCGGCACCTGAAAAAATTTACAAATGTGTTAGTTATGCTGAAGTTCAATTATTTTTAAGTCTTATAACTTACGTAAATAAGAAAAAAAAAAAAAAAAAAAAAAAAAAAAAAATTTCTACTCGATGCCACTCTGAAACTTATTTTATACAAAAAATTTATTGTGAAGAATTGAAATCAAGATTGTAAATAAACTATTAAAGATATGAAAAAATTGATATGAAATTTTTCTGAAGAAAATTTAATTTCCTACAAAAAAGGTTTCTTATAAATTTTTTGTATCTCCCATATTTCATTCATAATTTGATTTCCAAATTTGAAAATAATCTAAAAGAATAAAGAAGTAATTTTTTTCAGTGTGTCCATTTTTGACAAATGTTTGATGTTGAATCATGAATAAAAAATTCTATTTATTCAGTTGAAGATCCATTTGTTCACTTTACATTTAGGAGAAGTCTATGTACAGTAGAAAAATTTTGATTTGATGAAAGATTTGAAAGAAGAAATCTAAACTAGTCAAGTAGGTCGAACGGAATAGACTAAAATAATTTATTAAAAATATTGTTATTTTTACAATAAACAATATTTATCATAATAAAAAAAATGAAAAGATGTGAGTGTTAATATTGTAGAATATATATATATTTTGATTATTTAGAATGACCTTCACTGTGAGAATATGTTGATTGACAGTTAGACATGTGAAATGAATAAGAGGTTCACAAAAGACTAGAATTTAGTTTCGTTTATTTATTTTCTTTTTTGGTAAATTTTGTTTTGTCATATATGTACACTGTACATATGAATATAATATACATTATATACATATCCATATGTGTAACTTGTTTTATTTTTATACTGAATCGAATTGATTAAGCAAGCATGATAACTCCCTTGGTGTACTGTGATTTCATGATTATGCAGGATGATGTAGCACAATTGCGATTTAACGAGCCTCGACGAGAGCAACCAAAAGGACGTGACGAAGGAATATTTGTCACCAATCTGTACATTAACTATTTTTACGTACTGTAGACGTACATATCTATTATGCTTTACATTACATACATACTAGAAAGCACTACATAAATAGAGTAAAAAAACAATTGTTAGCATATTATAAACACTATTGCCTGTCATCATACCTCGATCAATTTGAATATCCATGTGATATATGGTACCCGTTTTTTCCCTTCATTAAACGGCCATTTGTTGTTTAGGGAAAAGATTTTTATCAGGATATTGATAGGGAGAGAGGAGGATTTTTTTTTTAGGTACGTGCTCCTTGAGACTAAAAATGATCATAGTAAAAAAAAAAAACTACTTGACCCAAGAAAAATTTTATACTTATTTCGAGCTATTCAGTTTGAATTATTTAAAAAAATTCACTCAAATAAGATAATCGATCTTCGGTCGGTTCACTCGACAATTTTCTCAAACAAATGTATTAAAATTTGGAACTTGTATTCTGAATAAAATATAGGAGCAACAAAAAATTTATAAGAAACCTTGTTTGTAGGAAATTAAATTTTCTATAAAAAAGGTTTATATCAATTTTCTCGTCTCTCGAATAGTTTACTCACAATTTTGATTTTAATTTTTTACAAATGATTTTTCTATGCAACTGGGAATTCAAATTGCACACATACACGCGCGCTTTAATCCTAACTAATAAGGAATTAGTAACCATTCTTTCGAGATTTTCAAGATATTCGATATTAAACTAACTTCAGTTCAATCATCAATTTTATATTAAAGGATGGCTTCAGATTAATTACATCCGATGCATGGTAAAGAATTGAATTCAAAATTATATGGAAAAAAAGTGGCTTTAAAATCTCATCAGGTGATACAAAAATTGTATCACCTGTGAAGTCAACAGAGGTGAACCTAAATTTACATCACTCGGTGATACAATTGTTGCATCTAATGTTTTTTGAATGAGACTAACTTGACGGTGATATACGTACCCTCAAACATTGAAATAAATTTTTCAAGACAATATTCTTTTAGCATTGAACATACAAAATCATCGGTCATGTTATTTTCACGTTTTTTTTATAACAAATTCTTAATAAATAAAAAAATACATACGACACGAAACATCAACAACAAATATAAAATATACAATATTCAGGCGCATGCGTTAGGGCACGCATAATTTACTCCACTGTGGTGTAAAATCTACATAACATCACGGTGATACAATATTTGTATCACCTCAATCCAAAAATAACATCACTCGTACAATCGGATTTTCACCATCATTTGTGGTGTAAATTTTAAATCATCTTTTTTTCCGTGAATGAGTGAAATATTGAAGATACGATAAAATGAAACGATACTTTTTTGATAGAAAATTAAATTCTCTAGAAAAAAAGTCCTCATAAACTTTTTCATATTTTGAATAGTCCATATCAAAATACATGAAAGTCTTGAAGTTAGTCATATAGGTCGAAACTCGCAAAAAACGGGCTGCGATTCATTATTGGTTGAAAGTAAGGCGCGTGCGTAGCGCGCTATTCAAATTTCTAGTTTACTTATAATCTTGATACTCAAATTTTGAATTTCTTTTTGTTAAGATAACGAGGTTTAAGACAATAACTTAAATTTGTTTTTCTAAGAAATATTTCTCCTGAGACAAGTAGTTTTTTCTTCGTTGCGCAAACTATCACTTCCAGAAATTCGTCAAAACTGACTACCTCAATACTACATCAGAAACACTTTTAAAGAAACAATGGATCAAAGAAATTAATGCGTAAAACAGTAAAGTCTCATTAGCATTGGCAGCACGTTGAGCAAACACGAAACAATGGCGATATAACAAAAGAGACGGGCAGAAACTAGCGTCAGTTAATTTGGTTGTGTTTTGCGCAGCACGGTAATACATAACCGGCAAATGAATGTTATTTTTGTATTATAACATTACACAAATAACAATCCATACAACATACAATCTATCCAGGCAACCACCTATTGCCAAGTCAACAAATACAATTGTACTTTACATGTCGATATACCTTTAAACAAAGCAACAAACATGTAAACAATGTAACTCGTAGTATTAAAACGGGTTTGTTCTGCATTGTTCCCCAGTTTTCTGGATAACTTTTTTATCCCCAACTATAAATCGTTGTTAAACAATGTATTTCCATGCATTGTTTATCATTCCCGCAGGGTTATGTTGTCATATAAAAGTATTAATCATATCTAGTGCTTTTGGGCATAGAAAGAGATTTTTTTAAAAACTCGCCGTGGAAATTGCAGTAATCTTGGTACAATGTGAAAAAACTATAGAAAAGTACTATTAATTTTTTACTGTAATCTATCGGTTAAAAATAATAAACATGAAAAATTAATAAAAAAAATAGTTACTTTTGGTTATTTTAATGTTAAAAATTGTAGTAAAATAAAATATTTTTTACTAAAACTACTCAAAAATCTACCGGGGTCTTCAGTAAAAATTAATCTAAATAACGGTATCATCTACTAACTTTGAGGCGGCGCAGCAATCGCTCAAGACTTATCAGCTGTATCAAAAATTACACATTTCAGTGATCAGTTGTCGCTCTATTACAGTTGACTATAACAAACTTTTATAAAATTGTCATTCTAATACAATTTTATGCAATTAGTTAAATATTATTTGTAAAAATGTACTTTAACGTCATTCGTAATTTTTTTTTATTATTACCTATTATTCTAAACACCAGCACCCTAGGTTACAAGACAGTCCGGTAATTATTATCATCAAACTCAACAGTAAATTGTAAAAAATTTTTTTTTCCATGTGAAATTAGTGACTACGGCAAAAAAATGATCAATGCCGTGTCAAGTAGCTTTTTTACATCAATAACATTACATCGCTCCAATACAAGATTTTGCTAGTACTAGTACTACATAAAGTATAGTACATACTGTACTAGTGTTTTGCACAATACACCGAACAAACGAGGGTCGTGGATTTGTTTAGAACAATGCCGGCGTTATACAACGGTATTAGCTATGGAGGAAGAAATATATATACATATATATTGTCAAGTTTTAAACCCCAACTCATTTGTACTTGTACTCAAGTTTCTCGTATTTTACCTTTTTCGCAATTTAACTCTCTTACATATACCTTATTCGCTCGCAACATGCTGTACGAACAAGTATATAGTATAGTATAGTATAGTATATAGTTATTGCGAATTAAAGAGAAGGGGGATCGTAAGCGACCAAAAGCTTGAAAAACTATAATAGCGCCTGTACTGCCTTCCCGTCCTTTCGCTAGTGAACAATGCCATTTATTTAACATCGTTTAAAAGTACAAAGCCTGTTAATTAATAGACGAAGACGATGAGGTAAACGAAAACGGATAGCGGTGTGGTGGGCGCCATCGTTGCCAATTTTTTACGTTTTGATGTTTGTGAGATTTAGTAAAGAGATATTTGGTAATTTTTTGAAATTTTAAAATATTTCTAAAATTTTCCGGGAATGCTTACTGCAAGTACCTTGCCCCATTTAAAAGATAATGGATACACACATAACATTATTTTATTTGGTATTTCATCACGTACTTTCCGGCGTATTTCATAATATATTTTAAAGTCTGTAAAAAATTTATTCTTACAAAAAATGATAAAAGAAAGAAGAAAAGAAAAGAACTGAAAGAATAGTCTCGGCAAATATATATACATCGGGAACGATCATTTTTAATCCCGCATAAGAGAAAGTACACGCGTGTGTTGCCATAGTAGGGTGTTTTGTACTGTGCGACAAAGGCACGTACTCATTGTCCTCAGTGTGCGATTCAATGGACGAGGAGTCGCAGGTTCCTGTTGTCCGGGATTTTTCTCGTTTCGTAGATCCCACCGGATGTTCAAGACTCTATATTCTACCATATATAACACACATATATATATATAAATATTTTACACATACCAATATAGATTTGATTCTAAATCTATCATATATTTTAATGCCCGTAAATATACGAACAGAAATACGTTTTCATTTACTATACTGAAGACTTAACATTTCGTATATATTGATATCTTATTATGTTTATGTTTTATATATTATGTACATTCGTGTATAAGTATAGATATATATAACATTAAATACGAAATTAAATATATATATATATTGACAATAGATAAGAAATGTGAATAAGAAAAAAATCTGCTTCATCATGATAAAAGCTTAAAGTTAAAATATACGAAACATGAAACAGTCTTTCTTTGATTCAAACCCTCTCTTTTCTTTATATTATGTATGTGTATATATTTGTTGTCACTAAAGTTGTACACCCTAGCTTTTTTATAAAAAAAAAAAAAAAAAAAACTTGAAGTACATTCTTAATGTAAATTAAGGTTTGTATTTCTTTGTATATTTTCCTTTACTTTTGACAATATTATGGATGCACAATTTGTCGATATTACACTTAGAAATAAAAATTGACTCAAGAAAAAGAATCAAAATCATTCAAATTAATTCTTCATATTGATTCAAGAGAGAATTGTTTTTTTAAAAAATTTTTCTATTTGATTTAAGAAAAAAAATTTTTCAAAATGATTTTTTTGGTTTAAGATTTCTTTTTTTGAATCAAGCTAATTTTTTTGTAAGTACAGTTTCGAAAATTGGGACAAAATTCCACTTATTATAAAGACTAGTCAAAAAATAAATTAAAAAAAAAAAAATTGTAAGTTTTTCAAAAACTTTATGTAATTTAGTTTTTATATTCTGACTTGAGAGCGATGTTCGATGAATTTAAAATCTATTTTTTGGACAAACAATACTTGAGACACTTTTCACACCTAGGGACAAAAAAAAATGGATATTTTCAATATCACGAATAAAAAAGCTAATTTTGTTGTAAAAGTTACAAAACAAAACGGACTTAAATATTTTCCTTAAGAATTCACTTCTGCATAATAAAAATCCTAACGACGCGACGGTAGGATAAGATTTTTAAGATCTCCCGAAATTGTTAAAATCTTTCAATATAAAATTTATTAAAATGATTAAAACTTTTTTATCCAATAAACAGTTTTGATTTAACAGCGAAAAAAAAATTTTTTTTAAATCGAAACATTAGTCATACACTATAAGAACTGGAGGATTAGTGTCTAAAAAATGTATACTGAAACTAATTACATGCATCATTTAATCTTTTAATATGCTAATATAGATAAGTATACGTTGAATTATATAAAACAAGAATGAAATGAGTTTATTAACTGGAAGAATGACTTCTAGGGTAATGACACTCGAACATTGTCACGAATTCTATATGACATGACATAACGTTTATGACAAATTGAATCAAACTTCAATTAATAATTGATTCATTCATGCGAAACAGTTAACTAGACTAAATTTCAATGTAAAGTAACAATATATTTTAGTTATTAAAACAAAAAGATATCTTCGATGATAATTTAAATTGTCCGAGCGAGAAATCAAATTCACGACTTTCTGATTACAAGCTTAAAAATCTAATCTCTACGTCTCGATTTTCTGAAAAACTTTATTGACTTGAAATACAAATTTACACAAATCTTGAACCGAGAAAATCATTCTGAAGAATTAAATCCACGAATGGAAAATTTGACTTTGACTTTAATTGAAAGTTGACTTTTTTTTTTATCAAAAATAATCTATTTATTGAGTAGATCTTTTAAAACTACACTGAAAAAAAAATTCTTGACTGGAGGGTAAATTTTCTTGGCTCAAAAAAATTTTAGTGACCCAAAAAAAAAATTAAGGAAGATATAGAAAATTTCTTGAATGGAGTCAGTTTCTTGAGCTAAGAAAATTTCTTCTTTTACTCCAAAATAACTTTTGTCTTCCTTAAAATTTTCTTGGTGCAAGAAGTTTTTTTTCTGTGTATGTCGATCAAAGTCGACTTTTGAATAACTTTTCAAAATCGAAGAAATTATTAATAAAATATTCAAAAAATTATTATTAAAGTTATGTTATCAAAAAATTATTAAATTTAATTTGTTTTTAAGTATTTGATGTATGATGTTATAATCAACTATTGAATTTGTTAAAACTTCAATTGCAAAAACTTAAAAACTTTTTGACAAACTTTTCCATTCTAAATGCAATCGTCTTCAATGAAGCAATAAAATAAAAAAAAAAAAAGTAAATTGTTCAAAATGATTTTAGTACAAAATATTTTCTCTTCATACGTAATTAATTTTTTTTTTCTTATAGTATAAGTAATTGCTCTACTAGAAGCCCAAAAATTTCTGTATAGTTACAATATTAACTTAATCAATAATTTTGTTAGTACTAATAAATCTTCTAAAATTTGTCATGATTAAACCCAATTCCCTAATCCACCAAAAAGGTGATAAACCCCCAACTAAAAGCATTAAATTGCCGGCCACTGATGCATTTAAACGTGATTACGCATAACTAAGCTTTCAAATGTAATCGCATATAAAACACTCTGAGTCTATCCACTTGATTAAAAAGTCCATCAAGATATATATATCACGCATCCATCTGCTTATCATCCAGTATGCATAACAATAAAAGGGAACTGCATAACAAAGTATTACTAAAAATCCTAAAAGCTCTCTATCGAGGTTCGTATCACACAATAAAAAGTATAAATTTTATTTTTTTATACTTCTCAAACTATTGAGCCGGCAATGGATACCGGGATAACAATTTCAACAATGGGGTTTGTTCGTAACGACTTTTCTATCCGCGGGTCTATACACATACCAGGGTGCTTTTAGTTATTTATTTTTGTTCGGGAATAAATAGAAAATGTGAATAAAGTGAAGGGGTTTATCGTGTAAAGTGTGGGCGGAAGCTTATACTATAGGTAGCATTAAAAAAGGGGTAAAAGCGCAAGCGCGCTTTTACGTTGTTCCGCGCCTCATTCGTTGTCGTCAAGGACGAGATAGTCGTAGAAGGCGGACGATGGGTTGGTTCAACGATAAAATCATCCGAATTCGCGGAAAGAGGGGATTAGCCAAGGGTTTTCCGAAAACTTACATACAGTCAACGCTCTCTGTATTTGACTCACCCGTACAGGACCATTCTCTGTATTTGACTCGTCCTTGTCCATAAGAGCTGTGTAAAATCGTCAAATACAGAGGAAGAATGTGGTCAAATACAGAGAGGTCCAATACAGAGAGCGTCGACTGTATTCGCGAGTTACGGATTTTTTTTTTGCATACAAGAGGGGATCAAACTATGACGGAGAAAGTGAAGATTTTGCAAAAAAAATTTTTTTCTAAAATTTACTGTTATAGATTTATTGAAAAAATTACCGGACTGTATTATAATCTAAGGCGCTACTTTACCATTTATAAATAACAGCAATACTTTTTAAGGTTACTTCACACATGCAACAGAATTAATATTAGAAATATTGTTATTAATAGAATATTATTTATTTAATAGATTTTAAACTTTGGAAAAACTAGATTTTAGTTTAATCCTCGAAATGCACACCTCCGAACAGAACTTTAGAGTACACACGGGATCAAATTGACCCTACTTGACTTTCAAAGAATTATATCTCAGAAACTATGCATTTTATCGGAATTCACGTTGTTACATTTTTGGTAGGTAAAACAATGCTCTTTTGAATACAATCATTATTATTCTGAATTACATAGTTTTTAATGTTGAAAAAATTAATTAAAAACAAACCTATTTCCGAGAAATATTTTAGAACAAAAAAAATTCTGGGATCAAAATGACCCCCAGTGAACTCCGAGGTTTAATAAGATTGAATGTTCAATTAATTTTTTAAGGTTATTTCACTTGAAAATATGTATAAAATAATAGCTAATAGTAAAAAAAAAATTACGAATGACCTTAAAGTACAGTTTTAAATAATATTTAACTAATTACATAAAATTTTGATAGAATGATAATTCTATAAAAGTTTATTTAAATTAACTATAATTGAGCAACAACTGATCACTAACATGTGTAATTTTTTATACATCTGATAGACTGAGAGCGATTGCAGCGCAGCCTCAAATTTAGTACACTGATAAAAAAAATTACTTAACTCAAGAGCTAAAATCTTGAACCAAGAATGTTATTTTAAAGAAAATGATTTTCTTAAGAGAATAAATTCTTGAACCAATTTTTCTGGTCTCAAGATAATCATTTTCTTCAAAATGGTACGCAGAAAAAAAAAATTAAGTTGATTCAAGAGAAAAATTCTTGAACCAAGAATATAATTTTGAAAAGGGTAATTGTCTTGAATCAAGACGAAAAATTCTTGAATTAAGTAAAATTTCCTTAAGAAAAATTTTCTTAAATCAAGAATTTTTCTACTCAAACCAAGAATATTGAGCTCTTCATGGTTCAAGATTTTGGCTCTTGAGTCAAGTTAATTTTTTTATTAGTGTAGATAATACCGTTGCTTAGATTAATTTTTACTGGAGATCCCGATAAATTCATTAGTAGTTTCAGCAAGAACATTTTAATTTCCTATAATTTTTAATATTAAAATAGTAAAAATTAATTATTGATCTTATTAACTTTTTATCATTATTATTTTTAACCGGTAGACTACAGTAAAAATTAATGGTATTTTTTATAGTTTTTTTTTATATTGTTTTTGTGAATAATTATTTAAAGAATTGAAAGTAAATCATAAATGGCAGAATATCATTTTTGCGACAACTTTAAAATAAAATTTTTTTCCAATATTTTATAAAATATGTCGAGGTGGTACGAAAAAGAATATTTGTAGATTTCCGGGTATTTTATAGCAAAAAATGCCTTTCGTTTTGTTGGGGCTAGATGTATGTGTATTTGAAGCGCGTTTCGTCACGCTTGATAGATTTTCCTTTGCTATATAGTCTATACACGCGTGTAACTACCGTACACACAGGAAATGTCGCCCTTTTCCTTTATGTCTAACCTCAATGTGTGGATATGGATATATATATATATATATATATATATATTTGTCGTCTTTGGTGAGACTAACGAGACGGAATAAGGGAGCCACTGTGAGCTCCTGAGTACGTTATTGTAAATGTGTATTATACCTTGATAGAGGATCTCGCTAAAAGCCGCTTCTTTATACTTAAAATTTTTTATTTCACTTTTTTATCGTTTGCCGCAACTCTACCGAATAATTTCCCGCGCAATGCCGCTAAAATAGGATGGGATTTTAGAAGAATTTGTGAAAAGGCTTTGTGATACTGAGACGGATCAAACGCTGGATCCTCGATCTGCTATAATGGAATTTGTCGCGAGCGATTTAACGGATTGTTATGATCGCTGTGAGATGAGGATTTATTAATTGTTTGGGAGAAGCTTGTTTTTAAATCAGATTCTTTTTTTTTATAGAGAATTTTGAGAGTAATTAGTTTTGAGGGTTGACAATTATAAAAATGAAATAGTAGACGGAGAAATTGATTTATTATCATTGTTTTTTTAAATTTAGAAGATGAAATTAGCGAAAGATTTTTTTAATATGACGAATTAGTTTATGAAGTTTTTTTTTTATGTAAAAAAATTATAAGAATCAATTCAAAAGCATTGAAAAATTAAATTCTAACAATTAATTGAGAAAATTATGCAAAATTTTTAGTTTAAATAAATTTGATGTATAATTTTTTTGTATAAAATATAGCAAAGTAACAACTAAGTTCTTTTTTAATAATTTATTAAAGATTTTCATCTGAGTAAAAAAACGCTGTATTTAATCTCAGAAAAATCTTTTCAAAATTTCATTCTTGCTTCAAGATATTCAATTCAAATTAATTCATTAAATTCACTTGCGACATGATATAAAACAAAACAAATAAATAAAAAAATTTTTTTATTTTATGAATTTTATTATGAGTAAAATATTGAAGATACGAAAAAATTATTAGAAACCTTTTTTGTAAGGAATTAAATTTTCTGTTAAAAAATTCCTTAAAAAATTTTTCGTATCTTTCATAGTTAACTCACAATTTTGATTAAAAAATTACTAGCACTAATTAAAAAAATTTCTTTTTTATAATTTACTTGTGCAAAAAATTTGAATTTATAAAAGTGAATATTCACTTGTATTTTTTTTTTTTTTAATTAAACTTATGAATAATTATAGACATTAATAATTTATGTGAATTTCAGTTTAAAAATAATTCAAAAAAAATTTTTATAAAATTTAGTCACTTTACTAATTACTCACTAGTTAAAAAATTGCATTAGAAAAACGAAAAAAAAATTTCTCAAAAAACTTACCTAATCGTTTTGAAATTTCACTATTGTGCATTTTAGGATTGTCTTGAGCGATTTTCCGTCTTTGCATCCTCGACCACACCATAAACGCGTTCATCGGCCTCTTGATGTGCTCCGATTGCGGTTTTTTATTAGTAGCCCCCACGGCCGCAGATGCTGCGGCGTTCAGGGAGTTAGCAAGTGAAACACCCATTTGCTCGACACCGACACCAACACCGGTTGGTGTGGACCCTGCGCCCGCTAAACACTGCATGTTGCGCAGTGAATCTGAGAAGGCTGTATTGCCATCACACATGTTTCCGCCGGCTCTGTAATAACAAAAAACATTAATATCAAAACTGAAAATTATTAGTATTAATTTAAATTTTGAGCTGTAAATTATATAGAAATTTCACTTTGGCCAAGAAAATTTTTTTTTTCATAATAATTTTGTTTTTGTGATTAAAAAAGTTTACTGTTAATGTTTAAAAATTTTTTTGTTTACGGTTTTATGTATGACTATTAAAAAAATTATTTTTTTATTGGAAAATAAATTTGAATAAATAGTTCAAGTTAAATTTCTGTTGAGTAATTTTTCGTAATTTTCAAACAAGACTTACTGGGGCTTTTACCTTACATCTAAATTTGAAATACGCGACTTTTTACAATTTGAACGAATTTCTAAGACATTAAAATTTTTATTGGGAAAATTTTGATCAAGACTTGCTTTCAAACTTTTACTGGGCAAATTTCCACAGTGTGAATTATTTTAAAAATTATCTTTATAATTATTGAACCTGTTTGTATTAATAAAATATTTTCTACTTTTTTCGATGCTGTTTTTTTATTTTTTTACAACAAAAATTAAATTCGGTCGATTTAAAAAACACAAGTGTCACTTTATGTACATTTATTTGCTTCTAAAATTAATCATACTTATGTATCTCGCGTAACTTTATCAATATTTTTCAAAAAAGTTTTATTAAAAAATTACTAAAAAATTAAATTAATGACAAAATGTAATGTATGTTTTTTATTTTTTAATTTCGGACAATTTAATCAAATAAAATTTATTTAATTGTCTTCTCGGTTTAGGAATTTTTCCCTTATCTAGGAATCAAATTAACATTATTGTGATTTATAAAAAAATAATTTTACTTTCTTCCTTAAGTAATCAAAAGTACTGATTATTTTTTAAATGCCGACATAAGTAACTTTGAAAATAAAATATTTATCAATACTTTTGAATCAAAATCCTCAATATTAAAAAAATAATTTCCCGCTTAAAAAAGTTTATGGTAACTTTTATTAAAATAACCAAGACAGCCTTTTTTTCTGCAAATTATAAGTTAGCAAAATAACCCCGAGGACACTTTGGGGGTACAATAGCACCCCAAACTTCAAGTATCCATTAATTAAAAAATAAAAATAAAATAAAAAATAGTAGATGTGGTAGAGATTGGAATTGAAAGCCTCAGTGGAATTATTTTATTTCTTTCCGGTCCTATTTATATCCAAGGGTTAGAAAATAAAAAGATCTCTATAGATGACGAGCTATCGGTGTGTCGAGTGTCATTCACTGAAGTATTATTATTGTTGTTGTCATTATTATTATTATCATTATATCAGGGCAGGGATTAATAGATATGTACGGAGGTCATGAACAGGACAAGGGTGACGAAAAAAGTCGACCGGGGGCGGCAATGGGGCACCGATAGCGTTGAGAGTTTAACGGTATGGTTGCGATTGTCAACTGGGGTCACGGATAAAGGGAATAAGACACTACCCTACCCTGCATATTCATGTGTTGGTGTATGCTCTACATAGAACATCGAACATTTAATATGGGGGAGTAAGAGCTTAACAATATGGAATAAGTGAAAGAGAGATTATTTGGTACTATACAACACCAAAGATGCTGGAAGTAATGGTAATGCTTGTTGACAACTGGGGAGGGAATTAGGAAGCGCTAATTGAATGTTTAGTTCGGTTCTATGACCTCTGGGGTGGTTTTTTATTTTTCTAAAGGAGGGAACCAACACCACGCCGATAGATGAGAGAGCACGGTGCTATTTATTACCCGGACCTGGATTTTAGCCCCCTGGTGTTTTCTGTCCTAATGTTTTGTTGTTTTTACACAAGGATTTTTCAACAAGTTTTATCTCTCTTTTTGGACTCGGCTAGTTTTCGTTTGGGTTTTACTGATTTTTTATAATTGGTAACTTTGGTTTTGGAATTTTTTATTTTATACTTATTTTTTTTGGCGGATTTTTTAAAATTAAAGTGATTTTGTTGAGTATAAATTTTGACAGAAAAAAGAGATTAAATTTTAATCAAAATATTTTTGCTTTCACTTTGGTACTTTTCGCATAAATTATTTTTTTATTTATTGAAATTCAAATGCCATAATTATGGAATTAAAAAATGTTATGCTTGTTTCTTTGTCGCATTATGAAAAATTAAAGCAATTTTATCGCACTGGTACAATAAGAGGAAACTTTAGCAGAAAAAAAAAAAAAAAAACAGAAAAAGAGTTGAATTGAACCAAGAATTTTTTTGACTTCATTTCGGTATTTTTCCCTTTAAATTCTCAATTAAATATTTAAAAAAAAAATACTCGGGTAATTTTATTTTTAAAAAATCGCATAAAAAATTAAAAATTCAAATCAAACATAATTTTTTTATTTTAATTGATAATCAAATTGTTTAATCTTGATAAATATAATTAATTTGAGAAAATTTTAATTCCTAACTTAAACTGTAGAAAATTTTCTTAGTAAGAGAAGATTTCAAGAGTCAATAAATCCGTTTTTTGTGCGTTAATTCCTCACGAATTACGATAAACAAATGAAAATTGTCAGAAAAGCGATTTGTATCTTGAATAAGCAAAAATTATTTACATATCGTTTTATGATTGAAAAATATTTACTTAGGATTACTTTTGATAGAATTTACAGCGGAAAAAAAGTAAACCAAAAATTTTATTAAGAAATTTTTTTTAAGCTTCTGTAAAAAGACATGTCAACTGTTCTATTTCAATTTAATAAACAAAAAAAAAATTCTAAACCAAGTTATTAGTTATTATCGATATTGTCAATATCGAAACTAACAGTGCATAAACAAAGAGAAGGATAATGATTACTAATAAATAATTAAATTGAAACTAAAAAATAATTCAGTTTTTGCAATAATAAATCACTCACATGTATACTTAAATTTTATGATGTAATTGAATAGAAAATTAGTAATTATACTGAAATTAACAGACTTGTGGAAAAAAATTGAGAAATTTTACTAAAATCGATAAAAAAATATAAATTTAAATTCAATGTAATGCATTTTTAGCACTAATTTATTTATTAAATGAATTTAAAAAATTGTTACTTTTTAACTTTTGAATTTTAAACAATATCGAAGTACTTTTTAACTTCTTGTAAATAGTCAAAATTTCAAATAATGACAAAATGTTATTTAGTAGAAAAAAATTTTCTGTAGCATGCAAATAAAAATTTTTTTTAATTTTCTGTACGCATTGTTTTATAATTTTTTTATTTTATATATTTTCAAGTCAAATTGAATATTCATAACTCAAAAGATTTCTTCTATTTTAAGTATTTGATTGTAGACAAAAGATTGCTGTAAGGATTAAATTGAGTATAAAAATATAAGTGGGAAAATTTATAAGAAATTGTCAATAATAACAATAACAATAAGAATCAATTTATTGAATTAAGCGGGTTTTTTTTTAATGAAATGACTGATAATTTCTACAATCAACGTTATTTCCAATTACAATTAATGTTTTTGTTTCAATAAAAGATAATTTTAATCATAATTACCCATTAAAATTACATGTAAATAATTATTTTTTTTTGTTTTCTAAAAAATTGCACTTTTTTGAATTTTTACCATGCAAATATTCATTTCTCATCATTTTTTTTGTTCTAACTTAATTGTTAAACAAATCAAAACATTGCTGAGAAGCTACATAGTTAAATTTTCATCGAATTCGTGCTTGTTATAGAATAAATTCTATTTATAATTTCAAAGTCATGATGTCTCAAAGAAATTCTCAGAAAATACCTCACAGAGAAATGTCCCAATTCTTTATTTAATTATAATTTTATTCAATAAAATAAAACCGATTTCACAACAAAAACTTAGAATTTTCTTATACAAAAAAACAGCAGTCACTCGACACTTGTTTTTCTTTTTTTTTTATTGTTGAATAAATAAAACATTTAAAATCTTTATGGGAGTTATTAGAAATAATTTCCATAAGTAATAAAAAATCCATGGAATTAATTCTATGGACTTGTGATATAAAAGTAAATTTTTTTACTAAAAACTATTTAAAAAAAAAAAAAATTTTGTTTTTTTGTTTCTTGAATTAAAATTTTTTACAATAAAATCTATCATAATTAATAATTAAAAATTAAAATTTTAAAAAAATTTCACATACTGCTTTGTAATTTCATTAATTTCAATATATTTAATTTTTAATTGTTACCAAATGTTTAAATTTACATTTAAAATAATTTATTTTCCTATTTTAAAATTTTAGTAAAATAATTATAGATGACACAAAACCTTTGATGGTGCAGTAAACACTAAGTTAGAACTAATATGTAATCTTTTGTTTACAACTCAAGGATTTCAAATAGTTCACACAACAGCAGGTGGACAATTTTTTTTTCTACACTAACAAAATTTCTTAACAAAATAATAAATGACTTTAATACTGAAAATTTCTTTGTTTATCTCAAAAATAAATACAAAGATATTTTTAAAAACAGTGTAATTATAATTTCCTTTTATTTTTTTCAAGTTTCACACGTCAATTTTTCTTATAATTTTCGTTTTAAATCATTTTTATTAATTTTCAGATGTTTGTTATTATTAAATGTATTCATGTATTTCTTTTTAATTTTAATAAAGCTATTTTTTAATCACACAATAATGAAATTGATAATTAGTTTATAAAACAACTAAAAAAATTCTCAAAATTAGGAAAAAAAAATTCTAAAATATTTAATTTATAATTATTCAAGATTTTAGCACGTGGAATTTTTTTCAAAATTTAATTGATAACAAAAACAATTTATTTTTTTCAAAATTTCTCAAAATTCAAGCTGGCTATTAATTTCAATAAATTATTATTATTATCACAAAAATTTAAATATGCAAGTTTAACAAGACTCGTCACATAAAAGCCAACAATAAAAAATACTAAACCCATAAAAAAATTTCCAAATACTTTATCATAAAACTAAAAAATAAATTTCTCTAAATAAGAAAACTCTAACGGCTTTTTTAACGACCAAATTCCAAGAATTTATCAAACGAAATTCGATCAAAAAAACTCGCTCGCTCGAGTTCCGAGAATTTATTCACTCGGTGTTTCTGAGCACACGGGACAATAGACTGAACAAAAAAAAAACAAACAGAAGAAATGAAAATAAACATAAAATTACCTTATAAAGTTGCCGGCGGCACGTTGATAATCCAGCTCAATGATTTAGCCGTATTGAAACCACGTGGGAAATATTAATCAATATACAATTGAGTTAGAAGAAAATATAAATAATTAAATAAATTACAAGCACGTAATCACTCGCACTGCACAGGAACCACTTCACTAAACAAAATAAAATCTCCACGTGGAACGGTGAGATAAAACGATAAAACAACCGACGTAGTGACCGCGTGCGAGTTATTATAGAGCTAAACCCTCAATAACCGGCGAGTAACTCGAATACTCGTATTACCTAGTTCTACCTACGTCTCACTCTACCTTCTACCTACTGCCCCTTCCCTAAGCTTCTTCCCCCACCAGAAGAATTTCTCCAGTCAAGTTTCCCGTGACTACCGATCTCTCGTCCAATGGAAGAATACGGGAGGCGTGGCTCTGCTTTGGATGTTTGTTTCCTCGGAAGACTACTATTGGCTGGCGAGAGTAAACGAGGCAAGCCCGCGATCGCGAATTCTGTGGAAAATAAAGTATTAAGTGTAACAGTTGAATACAACGTGTTCGTGTTGTATTTTGTGCTATACTGAGAAAAGAGAAGAAAGAAGAAAGAATATATTCCAGGTACTAGGTACTGAGGGTTAAAGTTGGGGGTACTGCTATGCGGAATCTTCATCATTTTGTGGTACTTGTTGTATACGCACAGGGTAAATCTGACTCTTGTGTAAGTACTTCTCATTTTCAACGTTCCCGCGTTTTGTTAAAAGACTCAACGACAACTATACTCCGCTACGCTACTATGCTGTATTATATAAATACATCCTACGTAGTTTATTAACAAACAACCCACCGAGAGTTACAATGAAGAAATACCTGCACCTCAAAGCTCACTACAATTGGCTAAACATTTCTGCTGGAACGTGGTAAGTATATGACAATGGAAATGTAAGTATCAGTGTGGTCAATAGTATCTCAAATCCTGATGTTCATTGTTTCAGGTACACGCTGGGATTATTTATTTATTGTTGTTATGGATGATGATGGGGAAGGGATGCTTTGTTGGGAAATTAATTCACTTGGGCTGTTACGTTTTAATTGGCTTAGTTGATAGTAAGGTGAGGGTTTTGGTTAAATGTAATTAGTGAATTATTGATGTTTTCGCGTTTGATGTTTTGCTGTTTTGTTTGGATATATGGTATATTGGATATGAAAATGTTGTTAATTTGGTTTGGAGGATTTTTGTTAATTGGGCTGGTAATTTAATTGAAGTTTCTTTTTGCAGCTTTGGAGAATAGGAAAAAAAAGTTGGTAAATTGGCTTAGGTTGCAGAAAAAATATTATTGATTGGTGAAGAATTTTAGCCAAGGAAAATTTGATTATTTTGAAGAAAGTAGAAAAGAGTGGGGCATAACGGCCCTCTTAAAAATTGGGTAAAAAATTTTTTTTTTCGAATTGTGATAAATTTAAAGAAGTCTTTTTTTAGGCCTTTTCAGGTCAATTATTAATTATTATCTTTTTAAAAGTAATTAATTTGGGATATTAATTCAATAACGAGTTTCAACAAATCCAAATCTCTTAATCTTAACAAAATCAATACAAAAAAAATTGAAAAAAAGTTTAATCCAAATAAACATTTAAAACATCTTTTAACAATTATTTACTTATAATTTTCATGATTTATTGGTTTTTCTTTATCAAAGAGTAAACATTTTAAAGGGTCGTGCTATATACAAGGTTTAAATTAAAATTCTGTTTGCATCGGCACTTGAATTTAAATACAATTAAAATTTTGTGGTTAGTTTGTCAGCACTTATCCTCCGTATTTCATTTCGCTTCAATGTATACCTTTATAAACTCATCTGAAATCAATTTACCGAACACTATAAACTTAAAATTGTACATCAATTTACCGATAATCCTAGCGCAGCAACTACTCATGGACAATTTATAAGAAATCCATCAGCCATTGTTATTGTAAACAGTTAAAAATAACATACAATACCTCGGATAAAGGGTTATAGATAATTGACGATTTAGTATCCGGTGTAAAAAATAAATAGCATTTTTCAGTACATAAGATTGATTCTTTTATGTTATTTTTTTTTTACAGTATATATGGTGTATTATAAAATGTAACGGATGAATGAACTTGTGTAGCTGGTTATTGTCATGGACACACGTTTGTTGTATAGTGCACAGTAAAATAGAATAGGCAGTAGGTAACGTATGAATATCTAATGCTCCCCTATTCACAATTAAATTTGGACAATATGTTTTGTTTCGGTGTATAGACCACCCTCTTTAGGTTTAACCGAATATACTTATATGTATATATGTATATGTATATGTGCGCATAAAGACCAAGGGGATTTGTCGTTTATGTGTCGATACAGTGGTAGCCCTACATAGTCACTACCCTCTTATACTATTGGGGTTGAATACTCATCGTGAGTGTTAATCTCACGCTAACCCACAAATCCACACATCAAGTGCTAACTTAATATCCTTACCGATTACATTCTAAATAAACCATCATTATAATTGATTTTTTCTTTATACAATACTAGTTTATTGGTATTGATTTCTTCTTTTTTTAGTACAAATTTTTTGTAAAACTTACAGATGTTTACACTGGAATAAAAAAAAAAATACATTTTTTTAAAGAATAAAATTATTTTAAAGAAGATTGGTTGTTTTGTTTTAATTTAAGAATTATTGTATACAAAAATAAAAAATATTTAGTTAGTCATAGATTCGTAATATTTTTTATAAATTAGCAATACCTAGAATTGTACGTACCATCGATAGAAAAATCAACTTGATTTAAGAGAAGAAATCGTAAACTAAAAAGAATTTCTTGGTCAAGATTTTTTTATCAAAGTTAAAAATATTAAAAAAAAAAAAAAAAAAAGGTAATTTTTGGGAATTTTCAAAAAATAAAATCAATGCAGATAATTTTTAAAAATTTTTATTAACAAAAATAAAAAAATTGAAATTTTGAAGAAACAGCTTCCTTCAAGAATTGTAGCTTCAAAAATATTTAAGATACATTACTCAAAAATTTAGTATGTCATATTTCGAAGTATAAACTATCGAAAAATGCAAAAAAAAATTGATTTTTTAAAAACAACACCATTGGTGCCCCCATATGTTTTTATATAGTTAATAATAGATCTTTTGGTTTTGATTTAATTTTCTTGAACACTGCTCATTGAAAGTATCGTAATAAATAAAGCATAAATTTTTTTGGTTATGGTCAACAATCAAAGCAAATTAATGTCTGTTAATAAAGTTTTGTAAGAGTATGTAACCTTAATACCTGATGGGTATTCTGAAGCACTCGGCGTTGATTATATCACCACAGGTATCAAAACTGTAGCTTTTCTTTTCGTTGTCTTCTATAACGGTCCAAAAACACATTATTAAAATTACGATATATTCATTTCATTTGATAATAATGTATAATTTATTTTAATGTATATACCATGAAATAAGTAGAATTCAATGAGAATAAAAATTAACCCTCCATTTTTTATTTTTCATTTATTTTTTAAGGAAAAAAACTTTTTTATTCAAAAGCATGAACTTTCAGATTTAAGATAGAAAATTGTGGAGTATTTTAAGAAAAAAAAATTAGGAAAACGGTTGACCCTAAAGGCCATCCCTGCAACTTCCCACTCATTTCATACTCAAGGGCACGAAACTGCATTTACTACGTTTTTTAGCTCTTCGAGCCCAAAAATATAATTTTCGTGTAGTTTTGAGCTCTCCGAGCTCAAAAGTCTGATAGAAATTTAATAAATCACTATTTTTTGAATTTTCAAACCGCAATAACTTTTGAATGAATGAACCGATTTCCACGCGGTTAGCGGCATTTGACCCAGTTTTTTAAATTCTATGATATATTTTCAAAAACAAATTGATCAGACCGGAAATTTCGGTGTAATTCGAAAAAAACACTTTTTTTTTTCGATTTCTGTCGTCAACGATAACTCACGAACGAATCAACCGATTTTGATCGTCTTGATGGCGATCGACGTGGTTTTTCGATGTTAAGAGCTGATTAGTTTTTGGAATTGATCGAACAAGCCGTTTGAAAGTTATTAAAAAAAAAAAACCACATTTGAAAAAATTTTTTTCACAGTTTTTTTAAGATTTCTCAAAATCTATCGGTCCGAATCAGTTCAAATTGTATTCTAAATCTAAGTTTAGTCGAACCCTTTCGAATGGCGTCAACCGCGATCAAATCGGTCAAGCCGTTCAAAAGTTATGAGAGGTTTACACACACACACACACACACACACACACACACACACACACACACACATACCCATACATACAGACATACAGCGGGAATAGTCATGGAAGCTTCTTACACTGATAGAAAAACAATCTTGATTCAAGAAATTTTTTTTCTTAAAAAAAAATTGAACTCTTGAAACTAGATATATATATATATATTTTTTTTTCAAGAATTTTTGTCTCTTGGTTCAAGATATAGGCGATAACATATATTGATTCAAGATGTTACCGACTTGTGTTAAGAATGGCTTTTTTTTGAGTCATTAATTAAGTGAATTTACTTATTTCCAAGAAATAATTTTTTTTTGGTATAACAATTAAAGACTATTTAGTTTTCGAATTATTTTAAGTTTTTTAAACGATAATGTTATTTTGATTGAAAAACTTATACGTATCGATTGAAAATAATATAGCTCTTAAGCCAAGAAAATTTAAATCAAGACAAGAAATTCTTAAAGCAAACCCATGCAGGAAACCCCCAGAGTTGACAAAGGGGCCAGGCTTGGGCCAGTACTGGGAAACCTAGCTTCGGCGTACCTGTATTGGCCCATGCGTGGGCCAGGCTGTTTAACCCAGCCTCGGCCATGCCAATGATTACCCAATCTTGGGCCAAAACTGGCTAACTCAGCCTTGGCCATTCATTGGCGACCCAAGCGTGGGCCAAAACTGGTTAACCCAGCCTCGGCCATGCAAATAATTATCCAAGCTTGTGCCAAGACTGGCTAACCTAGCCTTGGCGATTCATCGGTGACCCAAGCTTGGGCCAAGACTGGGCAACCACGCCTTGGTCGGCCCAATTATTACCCGAGCCTGGGCCGGAACTGGGTCAGCCAGTCACGGCCACAATGATTACCCAAGGGTTAGCCAAGATTGGGAAACCTACACTGAAAAAAAAAAATTAACTTAATTCAAGAGAAAAATTCTTGAACCAAGAAAATAACTTTGAAGAGTTAAATTGTCTTCAATCAAAACGAAAAATTCTTTAATTAAATAAAATTTACTTAAATCGAGAAAAATTTCTTAGTTTAAGAATTTTTCTACTCAAATCAAGAAGATGAAATTCTTAAAAATTATTTACTTGATTTAAGTAAATTTTTTTTTCTTTGTAGCCATGGGCGTTGAATAGCAACCAAGACTTGAGCCAGAATTGGGTAACCTAGCCTTAGCCATTCAATGGGAAATTCAAACTTAATAAATCATTAAGTAATAGAATTTTAAACAGTAAACATTTATTGTTTAACGAATATTTGCTAACAAATTCTAAAATTTAAAATTTATTATTTAACCAAGACAATTGCATATCGTCAAAATTGATGTAGTCTTAAAAAAATTAAAATATAATAATTTACAGTTGAATTTTTAATATTGATAATTTTAAACATGAAAATTTATCATAAGATATTAAAAATATACAGAACGATGTACAAAGTTTAAAGTAATATAACAACTTGACTCTTTCATTTTTTTTAACTATAATAAACATTTGTAAAAAATAGTTAATTTTCATCGAAACACAATATTAAATAACATAAATTATATAAATAATAAACCGTCACACTTCGTCACTATATAGATTTAGCTTATCAGAATAATAAGATGTGCATCAACTTATCGGTCGTACGGTGTAAGGGTTAGTTATCAGTCTGGCAAGCGCGCGGCTCGGGTTCGAGTCTCGGTTAGAACGGATACGATTTTCACTTTATTTCTATAATTAGCAACAGTTAGGTTCGAATTTACTTTACTTACAAAATAAAATAAAAAAATAATATTCCAATAATTCTTTTTTATCATTTTTTATCAAATGGCATGGGCCAGACTTGAAAATTAACTATGGCTCAGCCCTGGTAACCAGGCGTGGGCCAGTCCTGGTAACCAGGCTTGGCCCATCGTTATCATCCCAGACTTCAACCAGGACTGGGCCAAGCCTGGCTTACAAGCTTGGCCCAGAGTTCTACATAGTTGAGCCAAGGCTGGGCCAAGCTAGGCCCCATGGTACTTTCCTCTATGGAAAATAATCATTTGTCTTCCAAAATAAATTCTTAAATCAAGAAAATATCTCTTGAGTCAACATAAATTTTCTATCAGTGTAGGACCTCAAATCGTCGAGATCTGATGAAAACTCGATTTTCGAAAAACGGGGTAAAAACAATAACTTCCCGATTTTTGAAAATTTTCAATTTTCTTAGCGGGAAGTTAAAAATTTTAATCAAAAGAAAATTTTTTTCATTTGAATTTTCTAACCTACAATCGTATCAAGAACATATTAAATTTTAAAATATGAACTATCGTTATGAGTTCTAATGAACTAGAAGGCCTCTTCGACAAATTTATTTTTTATTAATGATACAATGGTCTTTCATAATTTTTTTTTTACTTTTTTGTCATAAAATTTATTACAAATAAGCTAAAGCCAACAATATTTTTTAAATAAATAAAAAATTAATTACTGAATTTTTGAAAAATATAGTCAAATTTTACGAGATCTATTTTGATCCGATTTTCAAGCGCATTTTTACAGAGAGCCGTTCCAATACATCCATATTATTTTAGACCTTATCAAGCGGTTCAACAAAAAAAAAATTAATTTTCATTTTGTACCTGAAACACGCAATTTTCAAGAGCTGCTATTATTAAGAGATTAAGAGATGTTACCATGCCAAAGTATTTGTCACACTGGAAAAGTCCAGGAAAAAAATTAGCCCAAATGAACCGGGGACATCATTTTCTCTCCTACTTTGTATTGCCACGACCTTTTCTTAAATATATTTAATACTATTGAGTCTGAAGTTAAGTCTATTGTTCGAAAACGTACGGCATAAAATCTCCATTATAAATCTATGCAAGTTTTCCTCCTTCGTATGCATGACATTTGCAAATTTATGCCAGTCCATAAAACAATGACCATTAGAGAACAAAAACTCGAGAAAAGCTGGGTTCTACTATAAAATCCCCGGCTAAGTTTACAGCTTTATTTATGATTGTAATTTACGACATCCTCGAAATTGTCAAGTCCAATACATATTGTATATACCTGAGACAAAATATCGACTATTTCATTATTGACAAAGTTCTAAGCCGTACACAATATTAAAAATTGATGGTGCGTTCGAATAATTGACCATGAACATGGATTATTTATGAAATTTTTTCACGTGTTTTCTTTTTGCTTGCTAATTTTCTACACGTCACATTTTAAGGAAATTTTGAATTTTTTTTTTCAATATACTTATGTTTGAAGAAATTTATTTGTTACTCCTAAAAAAAGGAATTTAAATATATTACAAGATAAAACTAAGCATAAATTTGTATAATTATTATCTAAATATATATCTATATTTTTGATATGATCATAGATATATCCAAATATATATATACTAGCTGTTCCTGCCCGCTTCGCTGGGCGAATTGTAATGGGAAATAAATTAAATTTTCTTTCTTTATTTTTGTATGAACGTAACTATGCCCCGCAGATAAAATTGTAAGCATCGATACTGTTTTGACTTTTACAGATTCCAAATTATATCGAATTAGCCTGTACCTTTTAAACATGTGATTTTTCTAGCTAATATTAATTGTAACTTTCAATGCGCAATCATTATAATATTTCCATGGCTTTCTTACAAAAATGAATAATAATTGTCACGAAGAAAAAAATTTGAAATGAGCATTTAGTTTCAGTTAAAGTAATTGGAGGTGGTTGAAATCTGCCTAGCTTAAAGTGCGACGAATTTTCCGTTAACTAAAATTTTCTTCGTGACATCAATTTTTTATAGAAAATTAATTGTACGTGTTTTTTATGAATTCTATTGAAATAAGAAGCCAAATTTCTTTTCCACATCTCAAGTGTTTGGAAAATGCATTCATTTTAATCTGTTACATTTCCGCGATCCCGCAATAAAAGAATTCATTAGTTATGTGATCTGTAAAAGTAAAATGATTGTAAAATTCTTAGTCCGTTGACTAAATAACTACATGTAGTGTTAAATTTTGAAAACATTACAATTACTTTTTCTCCGCTGCCGAAGAGACGATTGTTGTGAAGAAAATGTTTACTGAATTTATATAAGTTTTGATTTCTGGTTAATTTTACTGATTTTTGACTTGTGAAAATTTATTTTTCGGTGTTCAATGGAGACTTATAGAATTAGCTCAAAAAAATCGAAGACGGCCGGGTATTAGTCTGAAATTTTCAGAAATTCTTGAGGACACCTTCATACGACTCAGAAAAAATAATCAAATACCTACTACCCTCGGATCAACTCTTAAACTGCCTTTATCTCATACTTAGTAAATAAAATATTTATAGCAAAATCAAAGACGGTCAAGTATCAGTCTGGAAATCACTAAAATTCATGAGGACACCGTTACACAACTTGTCAAAAATAATTAGCGCCCTATTACGTCCGGAATAACCTTTAAACTACCCTCACTTCCCTCTTAGTAAAAAAAAAAATTCATGAAAAAATCGAAGACGGCCGACTATCAGTCTGAAAATCACATATATTGTTCAGGACAACGTCATACACTTTGGACAAAATAATTCGTACTTTACAATTCCCGAACTACCCTCATCAGCCACCTAGTAAAAAAAATTTTTATGAAATATCGATGACGGCAGAGTATTAGGACGAAATTTCCAGATACTGTAAAACAACAGAAAATATGAAATTCTTCTATGTTGCTCGATATTATCTTCTTATATTGGTGTGCCTGACTTGCATGAACTCACGGTTACCGAAGATTTGCTGAAGTTTGGTTTGCCAAACTTGGGTGAAGCTTGGAAAACCTACGGCAGAACGAAGTTTGACAAACTATTGGTATGCCTGACTTGCATGAAATCACAGTTATCGAAGATTTGCCGAAGTTTGGTTTGCCAAACTTGGTCATAGCTTGGAAAACCAACGGCAGTCCAAAGTTTGATATACTATTGGTATGCCTGACTCGCATGAAATCACAGTTACCAAAGATTTGCGGAAGTTCGGTTTGCCGAATTTGGGCGTAGCTTGGAAAAACTACGGCAGTGCCGAACTTTGCCTTACCTATTAGGCTTGCCAAAGTTCGGAAAGCCAAACTTGCCCCGAATTGATTGTTCGGCAATGCCTCACGAAATTTCTAGTCGGGTAGATATATAATATATACACGGAAAGAAAATAGAAGAAATTTTTGCCATTTTGCTATCGTAATTTTTATTAAATAAAATAGTAACGATGGACTATACTTCTCATTTAATAATTTTTAAGATCTACTATTTTAAATTTTATTCAATAAACAAGACTAGCAAGAGACTTAAAAAGTTGAATACTATAGAGCAAATTATACAAGATGTGTTAGTGAACTCTACAATTCAACTATTGTAAAAATTGACAGTCGAATTTTTAAAAAGAAATTTTAGGGAGGGAAAAGGTAGCAGGTTGGACTTATTGGTAACTTTGTAGTAACCGAAAATACAAAAAGTTAGGTAAAACCAAATGTGCATGCCTTGAGCGCTCATGTCATACGTATGTTGTTTAATTATTTTTTAATTTCCCGCGCATTAGTTATGACGTGAACAAAACGCTTTCTCGTGTTAGAGTATGCCAACTACTTACAAGTCGATACGCATGCATACGTTGGCTCGGTCGCAGAGTCTCTGTGAAAAATCTGTTACTAAAAAATAAAACATATGGCCGACCAAAATAGGAAAATTTAGTGTGAGTACCAATCAAAATGTTTTAATTACAACTAAACGAAGCAATATCAAGCTTTGATATTGCATAGGGTTTTTCATTAGAGCTTAATGGCAGGGCTGAAAAAAATGAGTCCTAAAATTGTATATATTGATAGATTTCTTGACCACATCACCATATTCTGATAGTTATTTCCACTAAAGTTTTAAAAAAAATTTTTAAAACGGGTTTTTTCATTAAAATTGATAATTAATTTGCTAAGCAGTATTTTTAATTAGTTCAGTAATCATTCTTCTTGCTGCCAGTGTATTTTGTTTTAACATTTTTACAAGGATTATGGATTAAAAATACAATTTCTTTTGACGAGATAGGAAACTTGATTTTTAGGCACCAGTAGAGCTATGTCTTGGCGCGTTCGTAATTATATTACAATTTTTAGTTTTATTAACACTGAATCATCATTTACGATTCTTAAACTTCTATCTGGATAAATTTTTTTGAATAAAAGAACACAATATGCAAAATAATATTTTGAAATTCCTCATGAATTTCACGGCGAATTCCAGCTGAATTTCATGATGAATTTGCAACAAATTGTACATGAACTAATTTTTTTTAATCTATAAAAAAATATTCGTAGTTAATTATATTGGAATTTTTAGTTTAATTTATACTGATTCATAATTTACTATTCTTAAACTTCTATTTGGATTTTTTTTTGGAGTAAAAGGACACAAAATGCAAAATAATATTTCGAAATTCATCATGAACTTCACGGTGAATTCCAGCTGAATTTCATGATGAATTTCAAAATATTATTTTGCATATTGTGTCCTTTTACTCGAAAAAAAAAAATCCAAATAGAAGTTTAAGAATCATAAATTATGTCAGTATAAATTAAACTAAAAATTCCAATATAATTGACTGCGAATATTTTTTTATAGATTAAAAAAATTAAGTTTCATATACAATTTGTTTCAAATTCATCATGAAATTCAGCTGGAATTCGCCGTGAAATTCATTATGAAATTCATATTTGTTTCCCAATCTGAAATTCATCCGGAAATTCACCATGAACCAAAATTTTTTTTGTGCAGGTGTCCTTCAGAATTTACATAAACTTAGAGTCGAGCGCTGTGCACGGCTATCACTTACACTAATTGAAAAATATTCCAATTCAACTATTGTAAAATTTGTTACTTCTACACGGAAAGAAAATTGAAGGAATTTTTAATATTTCACTATCGTAATTTTTATTAAATAAACTAGTAACGGTGGACTATACTTCTCATTTAGTAATTTTTACGATCTACTATTGTAAATTTTATCCAACAAACTAGACAAGTGAGAGACTTAAAAAGTCGAATACTATAGAGCAAATTATACAATATGTGTTTGTGAACTTTACAATTCAACTATTGCAAAAATTGATAGTCGGTTTATTTAAAGAAATTTTAGGGAGGGAAAGAGATGGGAGGTTAGACTGATTGCTACCTTTACAGTAACCAAAAAAAGAAATCAGAAATTTCATCTTATCCGGGAATCGAACCTAGAACTCTTTATTGGTAGCCAGAGACTCTCCCTTTACGCTATCCGAGGTAAAGTAGTATCGAAGTTCTTCAACATTGACATAAACTCGGAGTCTAGCGCTGTGTACGGCCATCACTCACACTAATTGAAAAACATTCCAATTTAACTATTGTAAAATTTGTTATACTTCTATTGAAAAGATACAGAGGCAACACTGAAAATTTTTATCTCTTACTTTTTACAATAGTAATACTGTATTTTTTCTAATTGTAAATTGCAAAATTTCATGAATAAATAGTAAATTTTCTTCTAAAATATTTGACAATTAATAGTAATGAAAGTAGAGTCCAGCTTTACAATAGTTGTATCGTAAATTTTCCCAGAAATTTTTTTCCGTGTGCACAGAAAAAAAATTTATTTGAAACGAGGAAATAATTTTGAAAAACTTCATCTTATTGATTTGAGTAGAAAAATTCTTAATGTAATAAATGATTTTTGGTGTAAGTAAATTTTACTTGATTCAAGAATTTTTCTCGTTTGATTCACGTTTCAAGTTAATTTTTAACTTCCCGCTAAGAAAATCGAAGATTTTAAAAAATCGGGAAGTTATTGTTTTCACCCCGTTTTGCAAAAATCGAGTTTTCATCAGATCTCGACGTTTGAAGGCCACAGGAAGCTTCCCTGACTATCCCCGCGAGGTTGTCACTATGTCTGTATATATATATATATATATATATATATATATATATGTGTGTGTGTGTGTGTGTGTGTGTGTGTGTGTGTGTGTGTGTGTGTGTGTGTGTGTGTGTGTGTGTGTGTGTGTGTGTGTGTGTGTGTGTGTGTGTGTGTGTGTGTGTGTGTGTGTGTGTGTGTGTGTGTGTGTGTGTGTGTGTGTGTGTGTGTGTAAGTATGTGAATCGCTTATAACTTTTGAACGATTGAACCGATTGGAATCTACCAAACGGCGTTCTAAAGAGTTCCCTTAAACTTAAATTTCCTATGAATTTGAATCGATTCGGACCGATAGATTTTGAGAAATTTTGAGAAATCTAAAAAAAAATCGGAAAAAAATTTTTTTTTGAATAACTTTTAAACGGCTTCATCGATCAACTCCAAAAACTAATCCGCCCTTGAGCTTAAAAAACCACGTCAATCACCACTAATCCGGTCAAAATCGGTTGATTCGTTCGAGAGATAGCGTGAACGAAAGAAAACCGAAAAAAGTGTTCTTTCGGAATCACTCCGAAATTTTTCGTTCTATCAATTTAAACTTGAAGATTCTTTATGAAGCTTAAGAAACTGCGTCGAATACTACCAACTCCGTGAAAATCGGTTCATTCATTCAGAAGTTATTGCGATTTGAAAATTCAAAAAATAGTGTTTTATCAAACTTCTATCAAATTTTTGAGCTCGTAGAGCTCAAAAGCATACAAAAGCTATTTTTGAGCTCGGAGAGCTCAAAATAACACACGAATTGTATTTATGAGCTCGAAGAGCTCAAAAACGTCATAAGTGTAATTTCAAGCGTTTAGATATAGAGTTGGCGGGAAGTTGCAGGGATGGCCTTCAGGGTCAACCGTTTTCCTAATTTTTTTTTTTCAGTTTTCAATCAGATATAATTGTTTATAATTACATATAATAAAATATAATTATATTTCCCGATATATAGATGGATCCTTCCAATATTTGAATCTGATTAAATCAAACCATTTTGATCCAATTATAACATGATTAGATTCAATCATTTTCCCCTTCACCTTTACTCAAAAAATAACTAAAACAAAAACTTCATTAATAAGCAAAAAATATCTTTTAATCAAAAGAAAGTACCGACAAAAAATATCACAACAAAGAAAGCATTTAAATTGCTATAAAAATCGCAACATTGAAAGTTCACATATGCACCGAGGCCTCGAAACAAAACAAATTTTTTCTCGTATTACCAGCATCAAACCGTAAACTGGATATTATTTAATAAAAATGAAATAAAACTAAGGGAATGCAGCTTATTTAAATTTCACACATTCTCATTATTTTATTTTAGCGCCCCAGCCCTTGATGCAATTAAACCCCGCACGTATACGTACATCCGACTAATTATATTTATTTTTATTTTATTAACTCAAAAGCTTTACATGTGCATTCATTACACAGCATACAGTTTTCTGTAGGAATTTTTTCACGCATTAAACTATAACTCAAATTGGCGGCAACCTTTTATCCGTCTAGTACAGTAATAAATACTCTTAGTTATAACGATTCCGATGATGGTGTTTTACACAAGTGTCACACCTTTATATCATACTAGACGCGATTAACACGCATATGTAAACACGCGACATAAAACGCCCATACATTTATATCATATGTATGCGTATAAGTGTGTAGTTATATATTGGGATAGGGGAAGAGAACCCTTTTTTTATTTTATAATCATTAGAAATGAACGATGCGGAAGTTTGTCAAGCTTATATACATATAATCTCCAACAACGTCGATGATGAAAATAACGTGGCCTATAATATCGTCTAAATGCCAATTAGTTGGTTGAATCAAGCGCGAAAAGGAAAGGGATGGTTGAGGTAAGAGGTGTATATTATAGGGGATGTATGAGTAAGTAAGATTTATGTATACACATACATACATACATACATATATACGTATTTGATACAAGAAAAAAATTTGTGCTCTCACCTCTGATGCATTCACAAAAGATTTATTTTTATACTTTTTTCATTATTATTATTTGTTATTATTGTTATAAAATACTCTGAATGAGTATAAGCTAAAATCCCGAGGGACATATTATACAGATATGCGTATAAATTATTTAGTGAGTGTATTAAAACACAACTCAATACATTTTGTTAATTAAAACAAACTTTAATGGTAATAACGAGGTATTAAAAAAGCGAATAAATGTGAATTTGTATAATTCGTATAGAATAATAAAATATTGTATAAGGGGTAGATTTGGTTATAAGTTTTGATATGGAATATATACATTTATAATAACTTTGATGTTTGTATATTTTTAATATATAAGCTTATTTTACTCGATTTTACATAATTAACATTTTGCAGATCATTTTTTGGAGTTTTCGTTAATGCCAATTAAAGTAATTAACAATTAAATTTGTTGAGTAATTATTGAAATTTTATATTTTAGTTTAGTGAATTATGGTAGAAGTTTATTTTGAGCATTTGAAAAAGTTTGGGGAAAGCTTATTAAAAATTTTGAATTTTTTTGTAATTGATGTGTGATACAAAAGTACACGGTGAGAAATTTCTGTAGAAATTTACTATGCATACATAATAAGACTGAACCTTAATGACTCAATTCAAAATATTACCATAAAAATTTAAGAATATCATATTGTACCAATCAATATTTACTAGGGACCATAGTAAATTTGACCATGCAACTGTTACATAAACATATATAAAAAATTTTCGTAAACTGACAGAACAAAAACTGTTAGTGTGCTTAAAACTTTTCATTATAGTTCCATAGTAAAATTTCTGTTGCTCAGTCGACAATAAAAATTTATAAAAAAGTTTCACATTTAGTCACGTGTACTCGGTTTAAATTTAAAATTGTGACTATGAAATTTTCAAATGTCCCATAGTAAACGTATGCGCGTCAGTCGCGACGCGCGCTCTTTCATTTTTTCGTGCTGCTTTGTTTTGTCAACATAAGTCTACAGACGCTATCAGTAGTGGTTAACGGTGTTATGAAAATTGCAATAAACATTAAGTTTTAAATAAATATTAGTTTATAAATCCATCAACACATGAATAGTTAATGAAAATTTGTAAGATTCATAAATAATAAAATATTTAATAATTTACCGTGAAAAATTAAAATGAAAACAAACATTTGATGGTTAACCTGCAACCGACACTTCTAATAATAATAAAAATAATTTAAAAGTTATATATTGTGTTTATAATTATTCATAATAAAATTAACTGCCAAAAATAAATCCTACGTTCATTGTTAAAATGAAAAAAAAATAAAAACTATATTTTAAAAAATATTTTTAAAATTATTGCAAACAAAAAAATCTTGTTTGGTTTGATATTTTTTGATTGCTAAAACATTTTACTCTAAAATTTTTATTTTTACAAACGTTTTCTTATTTTTTTTGCTATAGTACATTCGGAAATTTAAATTATTGCATATTTCATTTTACTATGGTACATTTCAATTTCTACCATTTACTATGTCTGATTTCATTTGTTTCGGAAATTACTATGGGCCATTGTAAAATTTTATTCTGAGTCAATAAGGTTCACTCGTAATATGCACCATTGTAATATCTAAAATCCATGCAGAATAAAAAGTAATGGAAATTTCTCACCGTGTATTTGAAATAAGAAAAGTTGGAACATTTTTAATTATACTTTAAATATTACAATTTATATAATATATTTTTCGTGAAATAACTTGGCGATCTAATCTATTTTTATTTCTTACACATAAAAAGAAATTTACTTGAACTAAGAAAATTATGAAAAAGATTGAAGTTATTTTGGAGCCAGAAAAAATTTTCTAGCTGAAAATTAATTTCCTTTAAAAATTACCATTAAAATTGCAGTAATCATGGAACATTTCGTAATCCTGATCTATAATTACAATCCTTTCAATAATTATTTACATATAAAATGTAAAAAAAATATAGGAAAGTTGGGAAAATCCGAGATGCATGCTTCATAACGCTCATTTAATTTTTAAGAAAAAAATAAGTCAGCCTTATGGGTGCAACAACTTAGTCCTAACAGAGACTATACAAAACGTAATGTTTTTAGCAAGGTGCAATATCCCAAACGTATGATATCGAGATAAGCACATGTAAGAAATGTGACACTTGCCGAAAATTAGTTTTCATAAACGTTACTTAATCCTAAAATGTATATGCTAGAAATGTGATGTCTAAAGAACGTTCATGTTAAGAAACGTTATACTTCAAAAATGTAAAGCTTCTAAAAGCGATAGCATCACAAGTGTGCCATTTGTAAATCGTTCAAGGTTCTAAACGTGATGTTTCCCTAACGTCATACGTTTAAAAAGTCAATCGGCCATATCGACTGTAGGAGTTCCGTTGATGCAGTAGATTTCTTCAGATAATGAAAAAACCTATATGAATTTCAATCTGACCAATCTGACCAAAGTCACATCGTCTAATATATATTATTAGAAATTTTATCAATAATAATAATACTAGTAACAATAACTTGATAAATAAAAATTAATAATAATAATAACGTAATTCGAAAATTAAATATTAAATAATAATTAACATTTTTACAGACAATATTGTTTTGTTAATAAAAATCTAACATGTAAAGAAACTGAGCCAAGTCGCATTGAATCGAGCTCTTTTTTCTCTCGATGCATAATTTTATAATTAGTCTTATCATTTTAATCTAACAGCCGCTAACTCTTTTACACTATTGTAACTCGATATTTGGCTCAATCATGTTATACCTAAGAAATTAACAGGCGAGACCATCTTTTTCTCACTTTGCTCTCACGGAGCTCAACGGAACTATCTCTGTCGCACTTCCAACAGCAGAGCAATTGCAGTTTCGATTGGTTTCACGAAACGAATGAAATTTTTGAAAAAAATGCTTTGTGGTGAAATAGTTTATTAAATTATCTATTATCTCTAAAAACGTTTTTTCAAAATTTCCATTCGTTTCGCTAAGCCGATTGAAACTGCAATCACTGGTCTCGGCTGTTAAACGTAAAACTAGTTAGACATTATCACGATTGAAATCCACTCGCAGGTTTAATTACTAAGGTAATTATTTTGGATTGAAAAAAAGTATTTAATTAATGTAATAAATTAATAATAATAATAATAATAATAATAATAATAATAATAATAATAATAATAATAATAATAATAATAATAATAATAATAATATTATTAAAATTTTATAAATGATTTGGTATCAATAAACATGAATGTAGCGGCAAAGGCAATTTTTTTTCGCTACGAAAAAATTTAAATAATGGAACTAGATGTACGAGACGCTGAGAGAATTCCTAAGCCAGGAGTTAGTCCAACAACTTGAATGGTCTTTGAGATGCATGTCAAAGATTTGTGCAAACTCATTGGATTCATCGAGTGTTGCCAGAGCCAGCAGTTACGACAGAAGTATCTAAATCAAATCTGTAACCAAATGAATTACTCATCGAAATTTATTTCAAGTAAATATATAAATGAATATCATTTTCAATTACTTCAATATTGATTTTATCTATTCGCAACAGAAATAAGGTCCTTGTTGCACGTAGTCGACAGAGTAAGCAGAATCTTCAAGATACAGGTCAAGTTGGACGACATTTGAAAATTTCACCGTTTTTATTTCAATGAAAGCTGCAGTAATAGCTTCTCTGTACGAATGTTTGCTACTACATGTAAGAAGAGCTGAGTTAATTGGATACTTTTGTTTATCTGTATAAATATGTAATAAACAAAAAATTAGTTATATTATTGACAACAGATTAAATTTTGTGAAGTTTATTTTATATCTGTTGATATACTTACCAATATAGATAACTTCATCAAACAAATTGTTCATCATCTTGAAAAGTCCTTCAGCAGTCACCATACGATGTAGTGGACTAACAAAAAGTTTTACCCGGATCTAATTTCCGTGAAGACAATTTGGAGTATAGTTACTGTCATTCAAAGCTCACGGAATCAGCTGGTCGTTTTTATTTTTGATGGGTTTCGAGAATATTTTATTAAGTAACCGATTTTTTGTAGTTGAGATCTGGGATACAAGAAGACATCAGAATTCTTATCTCCTTCTCCAACTTAAAAATAATTTAACCAAACCCTTGTGTCGAACGCATTAGGATGATTTTTTTTTCCACCACTTAACTATTATTGGGTCGAAGTGTTTAACGTTGCGATTAAAGCGGATTCTGTGACTTCTCAACAACAACAACAACAAAAATAATAATAATAATAAAAATAATTATAATTCTAATAATAAAATTTAGATATTATTTATTTTTTTAAACTTTAGTGAGGTATTAATTTATAAATGTATTATACATTATTATAAATGTATGATAGATTATTATAAATGTATGATAGATTATTATAAATGTATGATAGATTATTATAAATGTATGATAGATTGTTATAAATGTATTAATAATTATAATTTTAAATTTGTTCGAAAGTAATATTAAATAAAAATTTAAAGACATAATAAGTAATAAAATTTTAGTTTCTTTAACAAAATTAAATTTAAATTAAAGACATAATAAGTAATGAGGATTAATATTTTTAAATAAGCAAGTCAACTGAGACAACCTCTTGTCGGCAGTAACTACATGTTAAAATTTGCCCATCTCCAAGCAGACTTTGCACGTACTGTCTTTGACATGCTTGACAAAAAATACAGTGCCGGCAAGGGTTGTAGACGACGTCCGGTGGTGATTCCTCGTCTGAACAAGTCAGGCAAATTTGAGAATCTAAAATAATTACAAAGTATCATTGAGAATAGTTTCTAAATCATTAAAAAAATGTATAATTCAATTTATAAAAAATTTATATATTACTATAGATAAAACCGCCAGCAGCCGCCGCTGGATGTGCATTTTCGTCATTCCTTAGTTCAGCACGATCTACGTCAACTACAAAATAATTTAAATATTAATTTCAATATTAAAATTTCATTTTCGATGGTAATTACTGTTTCGAAATCACGGCAGCTCGTCCAAATGGGGTAAGAAGCTAAAACATGCGCTGGAAGAAATGGATCGTCAGGATATTTAGAAGCTGATTTGGCAAATTACAGGAGTGTGCTGGTTAAGAGATCGCCAGGTACAAATAATCACAGGAAAATTGTGGAGTCCACATTCAGGCCACCTAGAAATTTGTATAAATTTACTGTAAGCCGTTTTGGCGCGATCAAAACTGAAGAGAATCGATGAAGAATATCTCGACGAAGATGAGATATGATAACTACAACAGGCACCTGAAGAAAGAATATACCAGGGACTGGTTTTGCCGACGTTGGAGCCATGGAGATCGGCGATGAAAACATCTCGAGAAGAATGAACAGCTTACTGACGGAAAATTCGACTCTTATCTCGAATATAATTTGTAAAAAGATCCTGAGAATTTTTTTGTCTTAAAGCCAAAAGGGCGTATACAAAAAAACAATTTTTATTCACTTTCCTTACAGATCTATATGTTATAAACATTTTTAGGCTAATTGGAGTAAAAAAAAATGTTTTTATACGCCCTTTTGGTTCTGCAGGGCCAGAAGGGCGTAGATTTTGAGATGCGACCTTCCGGCATTAGTAACGCGATATAGTAGTCCATTCTTCAAAGGATCTAATCGAGATCTGATAGATAGATTGTTTAAATTTTGTAGACAATATTTGAAAGATTTGTACCATAACGAATAATCAAAGCTACCAAAAATGTTATGTTCTGTGAAATAAAATAAGAAGATAAAAAGATGGTGTATACATAAATTCGATAGCATTAATATCACCATGTAAAACTACAAAATTGATAATAGAAATAGCATTAACTAAAAGTGTTAAACTTATTTTTCCAGGCGTAATTCTACAGCCACCAGAATACTATTATGCAATGGAAGTTTTTCATGAAATTGATGTAGTGTTTGAATAGTAGAGAATCGTATGAAAATCTAACTATTGCATTGGTCCTCATGACGAAACTTTTGAAAAATTTGGATATATTTTGACTCAGCTCGTCAACTAATTTAGAAAATAATACATATGTCTTAAAAGTTTATATAAGTATGTATATATATCTTTAAATAAAAATTACATTCTCCTATCTTTTTATTAAATTCGCTGTTGCATTGGTTATTTTTTTCGAAATTATTGAAACTTTTAATTGATTAAGTGTGTTCTCTATGCTACAATCAAATGGTCCTGTGACTTTCAACTATTGTGTTCTCACATGAAAATTAAATTAGCCGACATTTAATAATTTTTAAATTTTTGTAACAAATAAATTATGGCAAAAAAAATTAGAAAAAAAAATTGACATCTAGACATTTAAAAAAATTAAAAATGCAATTTTTTTAAATAATTTTTTGTAACAAATTTGTTTGTTAAAAAAAACTTTTTTAATTGTCAAGTGACTGCTAACTTTAATGTCATTGTTCTCACAACTCAAAGAGGATTTAAGTTTGCTCATCAATATCATTCTGACTTGAATTTTTGTCAAATAAAATTTATGACGTTTGTACATATGACAGTGTGATTTTATAGACGAAAATTTCCAGGTATAGTATCATAAGAAATCTATAATATCGATTGAATTTGACTTGTTTTGCAGTCGGTAACGCGGCTGAATTTTTTTAAACGTATGACGTGAGGGAAACATCACGTTTAGAACCTTGAACGATTTACAAATGTCACACTTGTGATGCTATCGCTTTTAGAAGCTTCACATTTTTGAAGTATAACGTTTCTTAACATGAACGTTCTTTAGACATCACATTTCTAGCATATATATTTTAGGATTAAGTAACATTTATGAAAACTAATTTTCGGCAAGTGTCACATTTCTTACATGTGCTTATCTCGACATCAGACGTTTGGGATATTGCACCTTGCTAAAAACATTACGTTTTGTATAGTCTCTGTTAGGACTAAGTTGTGGCACCCAGCCTTATCACCGGCTTATTCGTATTAAATGAACAATTTAAAAAATTGTGCTTTAATTATAGATTCAAATATTTCGCGCCATTTTTGTATCAATGTAACGTACACATTTATTAGATGTCAAATATCATATGATATACTTTGTTAAGAAATAAAAGAAAAAAAATTTTTATTTCTCGAAAAAAAAAAAAAAAACAGTAAAAATATTCTAGTTCTTAAAGATTGATGATTTTACTCTTGAAAAAAAAATCTAGGCAGTTTTTGTGGATAAAAAAGTAAAAATAAGAATGACTATTTTTTTTTATGCATGTAGACCTCGATCAAACAGGCATGGAATTGTTGACGTGCATTAGCAGAGCGGTAATGTTATCATATATGTATATATATAATTTTTCCATTTTTAGCGGCTGACCATATTGTAACTGTGTAAGAGACTCGAGTACTTTTAAGTGACCAAGATTGATAGAATTTCAATGATTACGGTATTATACAGTATACACAATCTAGATTCATCGGATGTATACATAGACTGATTGAGTGAATAAGAATTATAACAATAGCATGGATCCACAATAGCACTCGATACTAATAGAATTATTGAGTTTATCTCATCCACTTTCTTCGTACACAAAAATAATACAATGCGCATGGATATTGTGGTAAATAATATCATCATAACAAATTTGTATATAATTAATTATTAACAAAAAAAAAATAGTATTAAGTGAATTTCAGTCCAGAAAATTAAAAAAATTGCAAACTTTTTTTTTGGCATATGATCAAAATTGAAAAATTTAAAAATATTTTTTATAGAGTCCTATGACTTTTTCTGTAATTGAGAGAGCTATAGTCTTTTCCCTAGAGAGGGGGCCAGAAAAATAGTAGAAAGGGATGCATGGACACACTACTACAACTAAATCGTCTCTCACACAACCGCATAACGGACTATGATTGGCTCTCTCCCCTAACAGCTCACACCGAGATTCTTTGCGCTTCCAGAACATTAAAGGGTTAAAATCTAATTCCATTATATTTTGAATTCCAAACAGTTTTCTTAGTTTTAAAGTGTACAGTCAAATTTTTATTTTATTTAAATAATTTTTATTGCTTATTGAAAAAAAAAATAACTTATTAAAATTTCATATGTTTTTATTGTTATCCATGTTTGGTTCTATAGAAAAAATTATAGTATTTTTCCGTGTATTATCGTACTTTTATTATTTAAAAAATAAAAAACATTCTTTGTTAAAAAATATTGTTACTTGTTAGAAACTGAAAATGATGGATCCACGTTGACCTGTTAGTTTTAGTGAAACTAATCCTTTCCTAACATAACAGTTTATTATTTAGAAGATCAAGATAGAATCTTACGTAACAAAGGAGAAGGGGGGTTTAATAAATTATACGTATACTTACATGGGGGCAGGGGGGGGGTCAAAAGTCACCAAAATTGTCCTTACGTAATTAATGAATGACCCCTTACTACTTTTAAAAAATCCCAAAAAGTGAAAAAAATCTCATTTTTCAAATACTCATCATAACACCCCGTGAAAAAATATTCTGATCAGACCTGATATGGCCTATTATGGCCATATCAAGATGTACACAAACCTAAAGCATAAATAAAATTTATCATTTCTGATTTTATTTTATTATTTAAAAAATATGAATGACACTAATTCGTAGTTGATACAAAATTCGTTTCAGATGTTTGTACAGCTTTATTCAAAAACAGATACACTGTATTAGAGTACAAAAATCTTCTCTTTTTGGAACTTAAACCTTCAAAGTCAAGTATCTAGAAAAAGAACAATTTCGCGGCCAGGTGCCATCTACTGAGGACTTTTAATACTAGTTTCGATAATGCGGAACATGTGATTGCTCCGTGGTGATGTTTTTGTAACTAACTAATATGTTGTCAGATTGATAAATATTTCATTGATTATTTAATTTTTTTCCAAAATTTTCAAATAATTTTAATAATACATGAATAAATAACTGAAAATTACATTTCATGATAAATATATAAATCATACACAAAAGATTTTTTCATTTGGCATAATATTGCATGAAAAATAATAATAACATCAATTTTATATTGTATTTATAAAATAAAAAAAAATTTTATTTTTTGTAAATTTTAAACTGGATAAAAAACGGTAACCGATTGGTTTTACAACAGTAATTTTTTTTTTTTCAAAGTTTCTTAAAAATGTAGAGTAATTCGAAAATTTCATAAAATTTATTTATTTTTATTAAATTAATAATCTCAATTAAAAAAAATTAAGAAAACGGTAGACCCTGAAGGCCATCCGTGCAACTTCCCGCCCATTTCATACCTAGGTGTTTAAAATTATGTGTTATTTTGAGCTCTCTGAGCTTAAAGAGATAACTTTTTATGCTTTTGAGCTCTTCGAGCTCAAAGGTCTGATAGAAGTTTGATAAAACACAATTTTTCAAATTTTTAAACCGCAATAACTTTTTAATGAATGAACCGATTTTTACGGGGTTGGCGGCGATCGACGTGGTTTTTTTTTTATATTAAGAGTTGATTAGTTTTTGGAATTGATTGGTAGAGCCGTTTAAAAGTTATTCCAAAAAATGTCGGAGTTATGCTGAAAAAACAATTGTTTCCAAATATTTCGTCGAGGATATCTCTCGAACCAATCAACCGATTTTTACGTTCTAGGCGGCGATCGACGCAGTTTTTTGAGCTCTAAAAATTATTCTATTTCATTAAAAACGATCCGATAAGAAATGTCGAAGTTATGTGAAAAAAAACACTTTTTTGGGTTTTCCTTCGTTCACGATATCTCTCGAACGAATCAACCGATTTTGACCGGATAAGTGGTGATCAACGTGGTTTTTCAAGGTTAAAGGCGGATTAGTTTTTGGAGTTTATCGATCGAGCCGTTTAAAAGTTATTCCAAAAAAACCACTTTCAAAAATGATTTTTTTCTTATTTTTTTTGAGATTTTTCAAAATTTCTTAAAATCTATCGGTCCGAATCGGTTCAAATTCTCAGGAAATCTAAGTTTGAGGAAACTCTTTAGAACGCTGTTTGGTTGGTTCCGATCGGTTTAGTTGTTCGAAAGTTATAAGCGATTCACATACTCACACACACACACACACACACACACACACACACACACACACACACACACACACACACACACACACACACACACACACACACACACACACACACAAACACACACACACACACACAGTGACAATCTCGCGGGGATAGTCTAGGAAGCTTCATGTGACCTTCAAACGTCGAGATCTGATGAAAACTCGATTTTTGCAAAACGGGGTGAAAACAATAACTTCCCGATTTTTGAAAATCTTCGATTTTCTTAGCGGGAAGTTAAAAATTTTGTGAAAAAAATTGAAAACCACAAAATTAATTAAAGAGTTTTTAGAGCAACTTTGAAGATTTTTTTTTTTAATTTATACATTTTACCATTTTTATAATTTATACTGTAAATCTGCCATAAAATATATTAATTAAAAAAAATTAAAGATGTAAATTTGCCGATTCTTAGATTTAAAAAACCTAGTGATCGTACAACAGAATTATCACTCAGATTTAGCTTTATTTGATACTATTAAGTCAGATCCGAAAATATTTCTACAGAATGAATGCATGAACGATCATATATGATTCTATCAAGTCATATCCGGCCTGATAAAATCATATCAGAACATATCAATAAATTATAAACGGGGATATCAAATTATATCAGACAATATAAAGCCATATCAGAATATATCAACAAATTATATACAGATATATCAAATTATATCAGCCCAGATCAAACTATATCAGGCGAGATCAAGTCTGATTAAGCTATATCAGGCCTGATATGGCCAATTTTTATATCAGATCATATCAGGACACATAAAAAATTATGTATGCACAGAAAAAAAATTTACTTAAATCAAGTAAATAATTTTGAAGAATTTCATCTTCTTGATTTAAGTAGAAAAATTCTTAAACTAAGAAATTTTTCTTGGTTTAAGTAAATTTTATTCAATTCGAGAATCTTTTTTCTTGATTTAAGACAATGAAACTCTTCAAAATTATTTTCTTGGTTCAAGAATTTTTCTCTTGATTCAAGTTAATTTTTTTTTCAGTGTGGACATATCCGATCATATCAGGCCTGATATGATTATATCAAAAATTTTGATATGACCATATCAGGACATATCAGGTCTGATCAGAATATTTTTTTTTCACGGGACACTAAACAATTTTACATCATTGTGTCAAAAAAAATTTGTATCAAATATTTAACTTTCTTGTGTTGATTTGAAAGATTTAATACAAAAAGTAAACTTACACATAAAAGTGTTAAATATTTAACAAAAATTTTTTAACTGCAATGACGCAAAAATTTATTTACTGTGTATTATGCAAAAAAAATTTTTCTTCCATAATAGAAGTTAAAAGATCTGCAATAATATAGAATGTTTTTAAATCAATTATTCTAGAATCTTTTATTCTTTTTCGTTTCTGATGACTCGGAAAAGCTGAATTCATATCAATTGGGACGCGCCCTTTTTTTAGACCCCCCCCCTCCCACTTTATTTGTCTGTAATTTTAAAACTTTTTAATTTTTTTGTTTATTCTTAAAATATTAAAAATAAATGGTAAAAATTTTTGATTTATTTGATCGACTTAATTTAAGATAAAAATTATTTCGACCAAAAAAATGTAATTGAAGGATGAGCAAATAATGTTTCTACAAAAAAATTTTTTTTTCAACTTTAACGTGGTCAAACAATCAGTATCAATACATCAGAATTTAGCACAAAGAGCTAAATACTACTATCTTGAACTTGAATTTAAGTGCACACAATGGTAGGGCGATTTGGCTGGCTGAGGAAAGGGTCGCGATATAACACAAAGAAGGAAAAGGTATATATGATGGGGCGAGTTAGTAAAGTCAATCAGAAATTGAGTGACGTTATCTGCTTGTTTTTTATTATCAGAAGATTACTTCTATAGATATGTATCTTATACACACACTTATTTATAAAAGGTTGAATTACTTTTTTATATCTATCAATGTCTACTCAAAGTACGAGGACCTCGGCATTTAATTATACAACACATTTAACCTATTCAGTTAAATACTCAGCTTCTCCCTTGTCTAGGACTTGGGGTCAGTTTTGTCATTCAATCATGAATAAAAGCGATTTTTTTTCATTTAAAGATACTATAAAAAAATTGGCGGTGAATGATTTTTAGTTGATTTGATCTCTCCGGAGTGAAATTCACTCAAAAAAGGATTTTATTTATATTATTATAAAAATGATTTGCGAAGTGAATTTTTTTATTGAATAAAAATAACAAAATAGTTGTTATTCACTTAAAAATTACAAAATGCGTAATTAGCAATTTTTTAAAATAGTATAACTTTTTTCCTTAGTTTGTTACAAAAAATAAATTTTAATATTAAAAAAATTAGGAAAACGGTTGACCCTGAAGACCATCCCTGCAACTTCCCGCAAATTCCATTCCTGGACGCTTAAAATGGCACTTATGCCGTTTTTGAGCTCTTCGAGCTCAAAAATACAATGTATGTGTTGTTCTGAGCTCTCCGAGCTCAAAGAGATAGCTTTTCTATCTTTTTAAGCTCCTCGAGCTCAAAAGTATGATAGAAGTTTGATAAAACACTCATTTTTGAATTTTCAAACCACAATAACTTTTGAATGAATAAACCGGTTTTCAAGCGATTGGCTGCATTCGAAGCAGTTTTTAAACCTCATGAAGAATCTTTAAGTTTGAATTGATCGAACTAAAAATTTCGGAGTGATTCCGAAAAAACACTTTTTTCGGTTTTCTTTTCTTCACGATATCTCTCGAACGAATAAACCGATTTTGACCCGATTAGCGTCGATCGACGTGGTTTTTCAAGGTTAAGAGCTGATTAGTTTTTGGAGTTAATCGATTGAGCCATTTGAAAGTTATTAAGGAGGGAAATACGTGTACAGGCTTAAAAAAATTCAATTTTGTTTTTTTATAAATCGCTTGTAAAACTATTCAAAAATATAGATTGAAAATTTCAAGTCAAAATTTCTATTCGTTCAAAAGTTATAAGCGATTTAGTAATGACTTTAATACTATTTTACATTAACTTTTTCTGTCACTTTTTTCTCAGACGCGTTTTTCTCGAAACAAGTTTTTTCAAAACTGTGTGCAGTCTAGCTCAAAGAGTTTTAAACCAATCATCTTACGATATGGCCTATAGCTATAATTTTCATTATACAATTACCTTGAATATGAACCTCAATCGAAAGCGATATTTTGATTTAAACTATTTTTTTTTTAAATAAACTATGTATAAAAAAGTGGTAAAAAATCACGCCTTAATTTCACAGCCCTCTAAAAAATGCAAGTTTTTACTTTTTTTTTGTGGAATTGAGGTTCATATGGAAGATATACATATAAATGAAGTAATTTTTTTCTGCCATTGATTTCAAATAAAAATTGTGGCTTTCATACTGCACACAGACTGCTAAGTCGGAAGACAACCTACGATGTGTATTAGCTGATATCTCCGCTATTTGTTAACTTATATTGTTGTTTAATACAAAAAAATACTCATAAATATATGTATAAAATAACTTGATAGTTTCAATAAATAATATTAATTTTTTATACCTTAAAAAAATTAATGAAAATCAGCATGAAAACGGCCTTCTACACGCATTTCCCCCCTTAAAAAAAAACCACTTAAGAGCATGTAATACAGTCTGTTGTCGGTAATTCAATTTGGACGAGTGATAACAAATACCAATTGAATATATCGGATCGTTTATTTGAAACACATAAAATGCACTGAAGATTATCAGGCTGACTGTCAATACTCCCAACACTGTTCAAAAAAATTGAAGTAGAGTTTATTTACTATAGTAAATGAAATTTTTTGTTGATAATTAGTTTTCTATTCAAACCTAGTTGCATTTTAATAATTCTGTCTTATAAGTAATCTAAACTAAAGTAAAGATTAACCAAAAAATTAAATCAATCTCAAAGATTATATTGGTTATAAGTTTATGAGTAATTTCTTTATAGTAAAGTTTATTTACTTGAATATATGATGGGCCTGGAGATAAGGCAGTTTTACGCGCGAACTCTACCTATTTATTTATCATTTTGTTATTTTTTTTTAATGATTAAATTTAAAAATAGAAGAATCAATTTATGACGGACTATTATTAACATACCCCGGCCAAGTTTAATAATTTTTTGTTCAAAAATTACTTGGTCAAAAAGCGTCTCAGTATTTTGTCCAAAATTTAAATATTCTCTGTCCTACATGTTCTTGAAAAAATGTTTTTTCACAGTTTTTTTGAGATTTTTCGAAATCTGTCGGTCCAAATCGGTTCAAATTGTATTCAAAATCTAAGCTTGGCAAAGTCCTTTCGAATGACACCAACCGTGATGAAATCAGTCAAACCGTTCAAAAGTTATAGGAGGTTTACATACTTACACACATAGTAAAAAATTTATCATCATTTTGGAGAGTGTTAAAATTTGTGTGTTGAATATTACACTCTAGAGTGTAGAATTTAACACACTAGAGTGTAATATTCAACACAAAAATTTTGACACTCTCCAAAATGACGATAAATTTTTTACTGTGCACATACGCACACACACACACACACACACACACACACACACACACACACACACACACACACACACACACACACACACACACATGCATACAGACCTACAGACAACATCGCGGGAATAATCAGGGAATCTTCCTAAGACCTCAAAACGTCGAGATCTGAAGAAAACTCGATTTTCAAAAAACGGGGTAGAAACAAAAACTTCCCGATTTTCGAAAATTTTTAATTTTTTTAGCGGGAAGTTAAAAATACTAAAAAGTTCTACAATTCAATTAATTTCAGAAACATCAAAGTGATCCTTTTTTAACTTTCCGCTAAGAAAATTGAAGATTTTCAAAATTCGGGAAGTTATTGGTTTTACCCCGTTTTGCGAGAATTGAGTTTTTATCAGATCTCGACGTTTTAAGGTCACAGGAAGCTTTCCTAATTATTCCCGCGATAGTGTCCGTGCGGCTATATATATATATATATATATATATATATATATATATATATATATATATATATATATATATATATATATATATATATCTATATATATATATATATATATACACACGTGTGTGTGTGTGTGTGTGTGTGTGTGTGTGCGTGTGCGTGTGTGTGTGCGTGCGTGTGTGTGTGTGTGTGTGTAAACTTCTTATAACTTTTGAACGGTTTGACCGATCGGATCAAAATAGGTGGCGATTCAAATAGTATCATTGCCATTGAATTTCGTAAAAATTTGAATCAATTCGGTTTGCTAGATTTTGAGAAATCTCAAAAATAAAATTTTCAAAAAATCGTTTTTTTTTTAATAACTTTTAAACGGTTGCACCGATAAATTCCAAAAACTATTCCGCTCTTGAGTTTGAAAAATCACGTCGATTGCACCCAGTCCCATCAAAATCGGTTGATTCGTTCGAGAGTTATCGAAAACGAAAAATTTCAAAAAAAGTGTTTTTTTTTTTTAATTACTTCGAAATTCCTCGTTCGATCGATTAAAACTTAAAGATCCGTTATGAGGTTTCAAAAACTGCGTCTAATGCCACCAACTTCGTAAAAATCAGTTTATTCATTCAAAAGTTATTGCGGTTTGAAAATTCAAAAAATAGTGTTTTATCAAACTTCTATCAGATTTTTAAGCTCGAAGAGCTCAAAATCATAAAAAGCTATCTCTTTGAGCTCGGAGAACTCAAAATAACACAGAAATTGTACTTTTGATCTCGAAGAGCTCAAAAACAAAATAAGTGAAATGTTAAGCGTTTAGGTATGGAGTTAGCGGGAAGTTGCAGGGATGGCCTTTAGGGTCCACCGTTTTCCTAATTTTTTTTTATTTAACGTCGTAATAATAATAATTTATTATTATTTAATAATAATATTTTTTACTTTTTATGTAAGAATTTGTCAACAAAATTTGAAAAAGAAAAAAATAATATTTATGAAAGTTTAGTTCAACGTTCCAAAAGTTACATTTTTTCGAAAAATATAATCAATATTTACAAACTCAAACTTCAAATCAATTAATTGAAATATTTGTCAATAATCGAGAATACAAAACTTTGTTCAGCTCAATAAAATTGTATTTTAAATGTAAAATATTGAAGGTAATAAATTTTCACTTCTATCACTTGGAGTACCGAAGTAAAAATTTAAAACATTCCGCTTACGGAGTAAATGTAGAGTTTTTATTCATTGGAGTTATTCCGAAGTGAATATGGGTTTTAATGCGAAAAGCATTTGTGTATGGAGTTTTTAAATTAATTACCCTTAATTCAAAGTATGAAAATTTGCTGTTTTAATTTTTTGGGTAGTAATTTATTTACAGAAAATTGTAATTTATTTTTTAGTATAAAATAAAATTTTGGATTGGAATAACTTTTTTTTTAGTAAATTAAGAAAACCCATCTAAAAATTGTGTTAGAAGAAAGTTGACATCAACTTGACTACGTCACGGCGACTAGTGTCGCCATCTGTTAGGAACAGAATAAGACTTCTCGATAAGGTAGAGTACGGTAAGATACTGACGAGAACATGCATTGGTAATTTGTCAGAATATATAATCTAAAATTATTTTGGGAGGGAAAAATAAACGCCACTCAATATTAAAGAAAATAAAATTTAATTTATTATTATAATATATAAATTTATTATACCCTGATAGCAACCTTAACTGAAACTTGTTGTCAATCTACGGCCGCAATTTGAAACCAACTTGACGGAAAGAGTTTGAAAATTAAGCGGTTTCAGTTAAGTTGCTTATAAGTTACTCTGCAATTTGATGTTAAGACTTGCTGTGCAAGTATTTCAGTTAAGTTTCGGTAAAGTTAAAAAAAAATTTAGTTACAAGTTTGATTGTTAACTCACATTCAATTTGCTTACACTGATAGAAGGATTTATTTGTATTAAAAAAATATTTGTTAATAGTTAACAAATCATTTATTAGAGACCATTTTTTAGTATCAAACAAATATTTCTTAGTATTTAAAATGATTTGTTTGTATTTAATAAATCAGATATTCATTTATTAAATATTAATAAATCTTTTTAAATACTAATAAATATTTGTTAAGGACTAAAAAGTGGTCTCTAATAAATGATTTGTTAAATATTAATAAATATTTTTAACTATAAACAAATCCTTCTATCAGTGTACAACTGTTATTCAGTAAAGAATTACCATAAACTTGATGTTAAGGTAACCGTAACTACTGGAAGTCAACTACTTTCTAAGAAAGCACTGGCTATCAGGATAAATTTAAGGTTTATAAATTTTATTATAATATTTATAAAAAATTAATTGCAGCGTCCATTGACGTAATAAAAATCACAGTGCTTGGTACAACAGTCATGTCCACATTGACACTAGAAAAAAAAATTTATATTAAGTGCTACAAAAGTAAAAGTCGTGTTCTTTGAAACAAAAAAAAATATGGAAATTCTAAGAGCATATAACTTGAGACTAGAAAAACTTTTACACTTTTTGTATTTTATCGACAAAATTTGGAAATAAATAAATGATGAATTTTGAAATAGAAAAAAAATACTTACAAAGTCCATCCATTTCTTGCAAATATGTCCTACTCGTGTTGGTGAGTCATCACACTTTTCAACAACTCTTTCTGTATCAACCACTGCAATTATTATTAAAATAAATGCAAACAGCAATAATTTTGACATAATTGAAAATTTTCGATGCTGAATCTGGATGGAAAATTTTAATTAATCCATTCGTTGCGAAAAAAAAGTTAAATTATTGGTAATTTGGTTCTCTTTGGAAAATGGAAATTCGAAAAGCTTTCTGTTAGAAAAAGAAAATATATTAAAATTTTTTGAAATGAATATAGGTTCAGCTAAGTACTTTACCTCATTAGTAAAAAAAATATTTTATCGAGAAAAATTTGATAATGATGCTCCTTTTTAGATGTAATGCTTATATATACTATTATATCACCTTGATTCAAAATTAAATCGTAGTATTTTAACACGTAATTTTTTAAAAATAATCAACTATTTTTAGCACATCGTTTCCTGGACTTTGGACGCACGAACCATTTTATTGCTTGGAATTTTTTTTTTAATTGCGCAACTATCATAAATAAAGCTGTCTTAGACATAAACTTATGTATTGGTAAGTATTTTTGTTATTATAAAAAATTCCATTGGAGCTTGACCTGAAGATATTTTTACCAATTGTTTACTCAAATAACTGGTGTTTTTTTCCGTACTTAAAATTGTTGTTAATACTAGTCAGATAAGAAACAAAGAAAAGTTCCTAGAATTTTTTATGGAATAATGATGTTTATTTAAATTTTTTATCAAATATGTTTTATTTTATCTCTTTCAGTGATCACAACGATTCAAATAAATTTTTCGAAAATTCTAGAAGTCTTAATGAAATCATAATTTTGATAATTAATAAATAAACAATAATTTTATCAATTATAAGTAGCACACACAATATTTTTGAGGTTGCTAACATTTATTATTACTAGCACTAGATATAAAATACATATAAGTTATTACTCAATTTAAGATCCTTTTACGAACATGTATTTCCCCTTCCCCTTAAAAAATAATCAAAATTGTCACGGCTGTAGTGCAGCGGTGGTGCGGCGCTTAAAAAGCCGTGCAGCGGTGTTGCGGCGGAATTCTGTTTTTACTCGATATCGAGTCTTTCTGAATCAAAGTTGTATACAATTTGACCTCTTTAAGATTTTGTTATCATGTTAAACTGATCTTAAAGATGTCACACAACACCATATTGCTGGCTGCAAAGTTATCATCATGTTTGTAGTCAACCTTTTTAGTACAATTTGACTGAAAGAACTTGCACGTTAAGTCTTGATGTCAAATTGCAGAGCAAATTATTGTAAAGACTGAAAATCTCGCTTTTTTAACTTTTTAAGTTAAATTGATTGCCGATTACGGATGCAGATCGACGGCAAGTTTCAGTTAGCATGTATGCTATAGCTATCAGGGTAATGAATTCCAAAACTCTTTGATAGTAACTATTGATAAGCACATACAATTCGATGCCTTTCTTATCTTTCGCAGTTAATAACAGTATGCCACTTTGATATAGCTGTTTTTCGGTATGCTGTTGTCGAATGATGATAGTAGATGTCGTTTCAGTAGAAAAAAACCTGCAATTACTGTAATAACTGATTTGTCCGATATTCTTACATTATAACGTATATTTCAATAATATTTAGCCATCTAATATTGAATTATTCGTGTCAGTCCGATTCATCATCACGTAAGTTAATTTTTCATACATAGTTCAAATTAATTACAATAATTTCCATTTAGAAATTCTGGTATTTGTGTTAACATGTAACTAATGTTAACATGCGATAGTGGTTTACTATAATACAGAAAATGACGCATGCGCAAACGATCAATGCTATGATTAACAGAATTTAATTCGCAATGGTTTGAGATATAGAAAATTTAATAAAGATTAATGCTGTTAACCTTCACAAAATGATTTAAAATAACAAAAACGAAAAAAAAAAACTTGAGAGTTGTCAAAAAACACCCGGATGGAACGAAGTTCCTTTCGATTAATTAGTGAAGGAATTGTAATAAAATTTTATTTTTTTTAAGTTATAATAATATTTTTTTTATTATTAACAAATATAATGTATTATAAACTTAATCGATAGGCTCAATTTTAGTAATAATTGGCTTGTGGTAACTGAAGTAAGAAACATATGTTTGGGATTCTATTTTATAAACAGACTCGATAGAGTCTGGCGCCAAGTTCCGTTCTCAAACCAGACTACCGAGTGTGTATATACCGTAAGCAGAATGGTTTTTTGAGGTTACAAATTTTTTTTCAAATTTATTTTGATTTTTTTAACTTCCCGCTAAGAAAATTGAAAATTTTTAAAAATCGATAAGTTATTGTTTTCACCCCGTTTTGCAAAAATCGAGTTTTCATCAGATCTTTTTTTTTTTTTTTTTTTTTTTTTTCTCCTTTTAGGGGGGGAGGGGAATCCCTTTACGGATTCCAGGCATAGCTGTTTGGCCTGGATATGTGGCGACTCGACGCAGCGTCATACTAAAACTCGACGGTAGCGCCCCTACCCACTAAACCCTAAACCCCTTTTCTTCTTTCCTCTAATCCCTCATGGAAACCGCCGTCAGGCATTACTTCGTGAGGGGAGGATCTAGCTACTGCTATTCCTTCTGATGACTAAGGTGTGATTTTTCCTTCCTTCTAGTTTCTGTCATTTGCTCTTCTTCTTTCGATGGAACGCAGGTCTGTGAGGACTTCTGATGCAAACGTGCTTACGGCGTTCCATGCGGCTTTTGACGACAACATTGTTTCTACTAGTGTCTCTGGTTGGATACTCTGGTGTAAGATATTTTTAAGTTGATCACGCTGTGAATAAAATCGTGGGCAAACAAAGAAAACATGCTCCGCATCTTCATTAACTCCTGTACAGGACGGACACTCCGGAGAATTATCGTGCTTGAAACGGTGTAAGTATTCTCGAAAGCAGCCATGTCCTGATAGCATCTGCGTTAGATAGTAGTTGACCTCACCGTGATTACGATTCATCCAAACGTCAATCCATGGTATGAGACGGTACGTCCACCTGCCCTTCACTGCGGCATCCCACTGAAATTGCCATCGTACGATGCTTTTCTGTCGCTCTTCTATTTTCAGTTCTTCAGCACTTAGTGTGGTTGACGTCTTCCGATGGTAGAGGTTACGTCTTTCTTTAACTAGAACTCTAAGAGGCAGAGTTCCGGAAATGACACACACTGCTTCCTTAGATACTGTGCGAAAGGCGCTTGCAACTCGTAGGGCACTCATACGATATATTGGTCCAGCTTTTCTCCATAAATCTTGCACCTCTAGTGCGTCAGCCCAAATGGATATTCCGTAGGTGAGCACCGATGTGACTGGTGATGCCAATAGTAGCCTCCTGCTCTGCTTTGGGCCTCCGACGTTCGGCATCAATCGTGCGAGACTAGCTCTCACTACTGACGCTTTCGTACAGACGTGTTCCACTTGCTGCTTGAAGTTGAGTCGGGCATCAAGCATCACTCCCAGATATCGTATATGAGGTTGTGATGTGATTTCTCGGTCACCGACTTTTAGCTTAATTGTTTCAACTTCTTTTCGGCTGGTAATAAGCACTGCTTCGGTCTTCTGCTTGGCCGGTTGTAGGTTCACTGTATCCATCCACTGGTTGATCTTCTCAAAAGTGATGTCAAACAGATGTTGAATCTCGTCGAGGTGTTTGGCGACGATCACTGCGGTAACATCATCCGCATGTGTGTGTGTGTGTGTGTGTGTGTGTGTGTGTGTGTGTGTGTGTGTATGTGTGTAAGTATGTGAATCGCTTATAACTTTTGAACGATTAAACCGATCGGAATCTACCAAACGACGTTCTAAAGAGTTTCCTCAAACTTAGATTTCCTATGAATTTGAATCGATTTGGACCGATAGATTTTGAGAAATTTTGAGAAATCTCAAAAAAAATCGGAAAAAATTTTTTTTTGAAAGTCGTTTTTTTGGAATAACTTTTAAACGGCTTCATCGATCAACTCCAAAAACTAATCCGCCCTTGAGCTTGAAAAACCACGTCGATCCCCGCTCGGAGAGCTTAAAACAACATATAAATTGGATTTTTGAGCTCGAAGAACTCAAAAACGTCGTAAATGCAATTTTAAGCTCCCAGGTATGGAATTAGCGGGAAGTTGCAGGGATGGCCTTCAGGGTCAATCGTTTTCCTAATTTTTTTTTTATGTAAAAAGCGGATGGCCAGAGACTAAATAATATAAGGATGTATGCTAATCTTATAATAGATGGAAAACTACAGTGAAAAAAAGATATTTGACAGCTTGCAATTACACACGCCAGGCGGCGCAAGAATAACTTTAATATGAACTATAGCTTAAAGGGGATAGTTTGCCACCGGAAATGTACTAAATTAAAATTGTCAACTTTTGTTATAGTTACAAAAAATACTGAAATCCGAACAAAAACAGTTTCACTGTAAAAAAAATCGCGCCAAGTCCACGTTCATAAGACTATTAAGAAAAAAAAATTTTATTTCTTTACAAAAAGATATAAAATAAAAAATTAAAAAATCCAAGTTACCGATATGATTATATATGATTATCGGAAATTAAAAAAAATTTTGTTGTAAATTTAAAAATTAAAAGAAACAATTTTGGAATGGATTTGGTGTGCGTCATTGTGCACGGAAAAAAAAAAAACTGTTGCTGCTACAGGCTGAGCCTGTGGATACTACATTCTACTTTCCTGTAGCTGCAACAAGGTTGGGCCTGTAGCAGCTACAGGCGTGGACCTGTAGTAACTACAGGCGTGGGCCTGTAGTAGCTACAACCTGTGTAAAAATGATATGATATCATTATAATGAATCTCTAATTTTGACACTAATATGAAATTCATATAAAAGCCATATCAATAAATTTGAAACCTGTAATAAATAAAATACTTATGGAAACGAATTTTTTTTTAACTAGATTATAAAATTTTTATTTTTCTTGTTGGAGAAAGAAAATTTCTAGTAATTTGATTATGGTTCATTATAAAATTTGATCTACACGGATAGGTCACATGGGGATTCGTGACCAATCCATAGTGACAAACGCATAATTTCATACTGAAGTCATAATAGTATCTGCGTAAACTCATGATGGAATCAGGCTGAAATTTTTCAAATTCATTATGATATTGAGACACTACAAATGTCCCGATTTTATCAGCCTGGCGAACTACCACCCGAAATTTTCGTTACCGACGCTCGCTAAATTAATGTGTAGCTCCTGTGACGTCACAGGACGACACGAGGAGGGGAAAAAACGGTTACGAACCTCAAACCTTGAGCATTGATCGACACTTTGATCTATCCCCCGGTGTCAACCACCACGTTTGATATTTCTTAGTCAATTTACTACTATACCACTATTATCACTATTAGGTAATTACTCACCAAAATTTATAAAACTTACTACTAAAACCTACTAAAATTCTATTAACAGTTTAATACTAATTATCAGAAATATTTTATATTACTTCTATTAATTTTATTATTTTTGCATTAGATGATTATTCACCACGTTTATTACTATTGTTCAGTTATTTATAACACTAAGTTTAATTATTCTATCCCTATAAATATTTTGTTAAATTACGTAACCGAAATATCACAAGTTTATATTAAAAGTGCTTATTTTGTGTAATAAAGTTAAGTTTATTGTTATCACCGCTATACACTATTACTAAACTACCACTAATCACCTATCTATTTACTACGACTATCTATCTACAACCTGCCAAAGGGTCAATCAAAGATGAAGGGTCATCGTTGCAGTTAAAATTTGTAAGTAAGTAAAATAAATTAACTGGCACGCGGGAGAACTTCTGTCTCAAACTAATAAAATCATCTAAAGACAAAGACACTCATTGGTTCACGGGAGCGGAATATCCCAGAGCAGCGAATCCTAATTTTTAGAAGTTTAGGCGATTATTTCTTATCCGCGAGGTTTAATGGTCTAAATAATTAAATTTTTAAATTAAGCAAAAATTTAGTGTTTCAATATTGTAATGATATTGTTGCCTTTTATTCATAATTCAAGAAAAAAATTTTTTATTACTGTTGGAAATTTGTTAGGATAGTATCTCTATGATGATATTAACATAATTTCATTATGAAATCATAATAATATCGAATTTAATTCAAAATTTAATGATGGTCATATCTGCATATAAAATCATAATGATATTGTTAGACTTTTTAAATCGTGATATAAAGTTATTGAGTCATAACTATATACAGGAAATAATGCAAAATAATTAAATTAAAGAAACTTTTAGGACGATATAAATTGTTTTTAAAATAAAAAATAATTATCTTGAGAGGAACAAATTTTTTCAGTTAAAAATTTTTTTTAAACCAAGATAGTCAATGTTTTTCTAAATATTCTTCCAAGTTAAGAAAGTCAAGGAGGAAAGTTAAGTAGTTCAATAGTATAGTGCATGATAAAAATACTTTTTTTCTCAATTGTTATACATTTCCTCTGATTTACAGAAAAAATGAAAATTTTACTAATCTACTTAAAAAAGATTCGTTCTCACAGGTATTTTACTTATTACGGGTTTCTGAAGTATTGATATGGCTCATATGAATCTCATATTAGTGCCAAAATATGAGATTCATTATGAGCTTCATAATGATATCATATCATTTTTACACGGGAAGCGTGGGCCTGTAGCAGCTACAGGCGTGGTCCTGTGGTAACTACAAGCCTAGTTTTGTAGCAACTACAGGTCTAATCTTCTTGCAGCTAATCCTAGCCCTAACACAGATACAGAGATAACACTGTCACGATTACAGGCTTAGTAGTTATTTAATAATATTTATATAAAAATATTTGGCATGCAGTATTTTTAGCTTGGGTCAGCTGATTTAAAGACGGTTTCAGAGTTGTAACTACTTTTCTGAGTTCAAAAAATGTGATTGAGTCTTAAAAATCGACTTAATTAAAAATTATGAAATTATACTGAACAATTTGTGTTTTGAATTTCATTTTTAAGGTTTTTCATAGTAGGACATTGATCATTTTTAATATGTTTACGTTAAATAATTTCATTTCGTTAAATAATTTCATTCTTATTTATTATTTCTTGAAAATTTTTTAACCCTAGACTGGTTAACAAGCGCGACCTAACGACTTTGGTCAAGTGATGAGGGATTTGCCGCAATGCTTTTAGAGCGTACAGTGTTGCCAGTTCATACACGTTTGACAGGCAGAGACTAAAGGTGTTTTCAGCAACGCCGCGGACAAAAAACTACTTACGACTTTGGTCAAGCGATGAGGAAAGCCCCGCGAATTTTTTTAAGGAATATTTTATTCAGCAATTTAACGTTTTCGAAAATAATTGAAAAAGTTATTAATATATTCTAAAATGTTCAAGGAACAAAGTCAAATTTTTTTGAATAATTTTAGTAAATATTGAAGATGTAATAAAAAAAATATATTTGAGCGCGGCGCCATGCTCATACGTTGACCAGTCTAGGGTTAAAATTCCAAATACATGCAATCACGTCTTTTAGTCCAAGATCAATATTGCAGTAAAGTAAAAGACCCGATAAATTGTTCACAAGATAATGAAACTTAGTTGTAAGATGAGTTTTATCATATCAACAAATTAACTATCAGCTGATCCATATAAAAAACTAATAATTAATGTTAATATGTTGATTTTCAGAATAATTTCAAAAATTTTAATTAAGTCGATTTTTAAGACTCAATCACATTTTTTCAACTCAGAAAAGTAGTTATAACTCTGAAACCGTCTTTAAATCAGCTGACCCAAGCTAAAAATACTGCAGGCCAAATATTTTTATATAAATATCATTAAATAACTACTAAGCCTGTAATCGTGACAGTGTTATCTCTGTATCTGTGTTAGGGCTAGGATTAGCTGCACGAAGGTTAGACCTGTAGTTGCTACAAAACTAGGCCTGTAGCTACCACAGAACCACGTCTGTAGCTACTACAGGCCCACGCCTGTAGCTTCTACAGGTCGGAGTAACTCCAAAAAAAAACACTTTTTTCGGTTTTCTTTCGTTCACGATATCTCTTGAACGAATCAACCGATTTTGACCAGATTGGCGGCGACCCGAGTCGAAATTTAGAGCCTATATAGAACCCTTTAGTCCGAAATAGATCCGACTGAGAGCCCTGTAGTCCCATAGCTCTGATTTTGAACCCACAGATCCGAACATTCACCGAGAGGTCCGATTTTGAACCCTCAAGTCCGTCAATATTAGCCTCTTCATAAATTTTTATTAACTACAATTAAATTATTCATGACATAAAAAATTAAAAATTAAAAATAAAAAAGTAAAATAATATGAATTAACCCATGTACACAGAAAGAAAAATTTCTTGATTGGAGAACAAAATTCTTGGCTCAAGAAAATTTTCGGGTGCCTGAAGGAAGGCCGAAGTTGTGTTGGCCGAAGTAAAAATTTTTCTTGAAATTTTATTCTTGGTGGAAGTCATTTGTTCTTAATTCAAATTATCATAAATACTTGTTACAATAAGTTTTTGTATTTGATCAAGATTTTTAGATACTTTAGGGAAGCAGCGCCACTTACTTCAGCTGAGAAAAAAATTTTCTCACCTTCAGAAAATTTTTCTCTTGAATATTTGATACCCATTTTATATTATTTTAGCGTGCAATTATACATATTAAATGGAAAAAAATGATGAAATATTATTTGATCTTCCCATTTGACATGTTAATCAATAAAAATGTAAATGAAAAATTACTTCTATCTTTATATTTCATTTTTTGAAGTAAGAGAGAAATTTTCTCAAGACTAGAAAATTTACTTCTATCAAGAACTAAATTTTTTGGAGCAAGAGGCCGAATTTTCTTAAAATAACAAGATTTTCTTGACTTAAATAAATTTTCTGAGATCAAGATACGTATTTCTTAAAAGCAAGACATTGAATTTTGTTGGAATAAGTGAAATTTCTAGTGTTAAAAATAATTTTTTTTTTCGCTTAAGAAAATAATTAGGAAGAAAAATATTTTCTTGGCTCAAGTGAACCTTTTTTTCTATGTAGGAGTCCCCAGAGTTGAACGACGGGGCCAAGACTGAACAACTCAGTCTCGGCCGTTCTTTTGGTGAACCAGACTTGAACCAAGACTGGGTCATCTAGCTCTGGCTATTTAATGGTGTGCTAGGCTTAGGTCAAGACTGAATAACTTAGCCTTGGCCATTCAATGGAAAATATAAAGTTAATTAATAATTAAGTAAGAGAAGGGGGAGGGGGCAAAACGGACCTATTAAGACAAAAATGTGAAATCCTTAATGTTTTTCTCTGATTTTACGTTTTTTTTAGTCCTTTGCCAAGTATTTGACATTAATTTGTTCTGTTTATTGAAAATAAAAAATTGAAAATGTGGGGCAAAATGGGCCACCTTCAGAAAATATTATCATATGAGTTTTTCAACTTGTCTTACTTTTTTTGGCCTTTTACTGAGGTTATGGTATTAATTTTTTTTGTGTCTATCGAAATCAAAAAATTGAGAAAAGTGAGAAATCTCAAAAAAATTAAAAAAAAAAATTTTTCAAATGTGGTTCTGTTGGAATAACTTTTAAACGGATTTACCGATCGATTCTAAAAACTTATCAGCTCTTAATCAAAAAACCACGTTGATCGCAGCCAGCCCGGTCAAAATCAGTTGATTCGTTAGTTAGTTATTGTTGTCGAAAGAAAACCAAAAAAAGTATTTTTTCGGAATTACTTAGAAATTCCTAGTTTGATCAATTTAAACTGAAAGATTCTTTGTGAGGCTTCAAAAACTGCGTCGAATGCCGCCAACCGTGTAGAAATCGGTTCATTCATTCAAAAGTTATTGCAGTTTAAAAATTCAAAAAATAGTGTTTTATTACACTTCTATCAGATTTTTGAGCTGGGAGAACTCAAAATGACACGAAAATTACATTTATTAAAAATTGATTTTTCTATCAATTATTTAATTAAAATTTCCATCAATAATTAAAAATTAAATCTATTAACTACAAAAATTTTTCTTCTTGATCTTTAGAGAAAAATTCTTCAACTAAGATTTTTATATTGGTTTAAGTGAATTTTATTTGATTCAAGAATTTTTCGTCTTGATTCAACACAATGAATTTTTTAAAATTATTGTAAAATTTATTGTTTAACGAATATTTGTTAGCAAATGCTAAAATTTAAAATTTATTATTCAACCAAAACAATTACATATCGTCAAAATTGATATGGTCTTTAAAAAATTTAAAATTTAATAATTTACAGTTAAATTTTTAATATTGATAATTTTAAATATTAAAATTTATAATAAAATATTGAAAATCCACAGAATGGTGTACAAATTCTAGAGTAATATAAGGACTTGACTTTTGCATTGTTTTTAATTAATAACCATGTGTAAAAAATAGTTAATTTTCATCAAAACACAATATTAAATAACATAAATTATTAAACCGTCACACTTCATCATTATATAGATTTAGCTTATAAGAATGATGAGATGCGTAGCAGCTCATCGGTCGTATAGTGTAGGGGTTAGGTATCGGTCTAGCAAGCGCGCGGCTCGGGTTCGAATCTCGGATAGGGCGGATGCGATTTTCACTTTATTTCTATGATTAGCGAAAGTTAGGTTTAAATAAGAGTCAAACAGTCTGAATTTGCGTTAGCCTCTTCATTTAAAATCAAATAGAAAAAAAAATGATGCTTAAAAAATTAATTTTTTTATTATTTCTTATGGAATAGCATGAGGCAGACTTGAAAATTGACTAAGGCACAGTCCTGGTAACCAGGCATGGGTCAGTCGTGGCAACTAAGAGAAATAAAAATTAATTAATAAAAAAATAATAATAAAAGAGGACTCAGGGGTTCAAAATCGGATCTAATTTTTATTTTCATCAGGTCCGATTTTGAGCCCTCAAGCGCCGAAAACGGAAATTTGTAGCGCTTGTGGGACCAAAACCGGACCTACTTAAACATGGAAACAGGCTCTAGTTTGAGCCCCTAAGTCAGAAATAGATCCGATTTTAGAAGGTTCTAAATGGGCTCTAAATTTCGACTCGGGGATCGACGTGGTTTTTTAAGGTTGAGAGCTGATTAGTTTTTGAAATCGATTGGTAGAGCCGTTTAAAAGTTATCCCAAAAAAACCACTTCTGAGACATTTTTTTTTTCTATTTTTTTTTTTAGATTTCTCCAAATTTCTCAAAATCTATCGGTCCGAATCGGTTCAGATTAACAAAAAATCTAAGTTTGGTGAAGCCCTTTTGAATGGCACCAACCGCGATGAAATCGGTTCAACCGTTCAAAAGTTATAAGTGGTTTACATACTCTCACACACACACACACACACACACACAGCGCCAGGCGAACTGGATGACACTCCACCTGTCACTGAAGAAGAACTGCTGGAGGCCTGTAACCGTGTAGGGAATAATAAAGCGCCGGGATTGGACGGAATCCCTAATATAGCCTTGAAAACCATCATAAAGGCAGCTCCAACATTATTCCTAGACGTTTATAATTCATGCCTTAAGGAGGGGACTTTCCCGCATAAGTGGAAACAGCAACGATTGGTACTGTTACCTAAAGGGAAGAAACCACCGGATGAACCGTCATCTTACCGCCCACTTTGCATGCTAGATACAGCGGGTAAGATATTTGAACGCATAATTCACCAGAGAATTGAAGCAGTAGTCGACCCACTCCTGGCAGACAATCAGTATGGATTCCGGAAAGGACGATCAACCCTGGACGCAATCAAACTGGTTGTTGATACGGCCAAGGAAGCAATCGCAGGAACCAGATGGAAGGGTGGAACGAAAGAGTATTGCCTGGTGGCGACCCTAGACATCAGAAACGCATTCAACTCCGCCAATTGGGAATGCATCATGCAGGCCCTCCAAGAGAAGAATGTACCAGAATACCTTCTTAAGATTGTAACAAGCTACTTTGAAAATAGGGTCTTGAAGTATGACACGAAGAACGGTCCGAGGGAGTATGATATTACTGGAGGTGTACCACAAGGTTCAGTCCTAGGCCCGCTCATGTGGAATATTATGTATGACGGTCTATTAAGACTAACTCTGCCAAGAAACGTCAAACTCGTAGCATATGCAGATGACGTAGCCATAGTGATTGTTGCCAAACACCTTGACGAGATAAACCATATGTTCGATCTCACTTTTGAGCGCGTTGACCGGTGGATGGACGCAGTGAACCTGCAACTGGCGCAACACAAGACTGAGGCAGTGCTTATTACCAGCAGAAAAGTGGTAGAGATCATTAAGCTGAAAGTCGGCGAACAAGAAATCACATCACAACCTTATATCCGATATTTGGGAGTGATGCTTGATGCCCGACTCAACTTCAAACAGCAGGTGGAACATGTCAGTGCCAAAGCGTCAGTTGTGAGGGCTAGTCTCGCACGGCTGATGCCTAACATCGGAGGCCCAATGCTGAGCAGGAGGCTACTATTGTCATCAGTAGTCACATCAGTGCTCACTTACGGAATATCCATTTGGGCTGATGCACTGGAAACCCAAGAATCATGGAGAAAAGCTGGACCAATATACCGACAGAGTGCCCTACGAGTAGCTAGTGCCTTCCGCACTCTATCAGAAGAAGCAGTGTGCGTCATTGCTGGAACCCTACCTCTTAGAGTTCTAGCAGAGGAAAGACGGGCCCTTTACCAACGAAAAAGGTCAACTGCACTGAGCCCGGAAGAACTTAGAATTGAAGAACGGCAAAAGAGCATAGGCCGATGGCAACTACAATGGGATGCTGCAGAGAAGGGTAGGTGGACGCACCGTCTCATACCTCGGATCGACATTTGGCTTAACCGGAATCACGGTGAGGTCAATTACTATCCTACGCAGATGTTGTCGGGACATGGGTGTTTTCGAGAGTATCTACACCGCTTTAAGCACGATGACTCTTCGGAGTGCCCGTCCTGCCCAGGAGCTGCTGAAGACGCGGAGCACGTCTTCTTTGTATGTCCTCGTTTCGATCCACAGCGTGAAGAACTGGAGAGGATCCTGAACCAGAGAATGCAACCAGATTCACTAGTAGAAGCAATGTTGTCATCAGAAGCTGCCTGGAACGCTACCAACACGTTTGCAACAGAAGTCCTTAAAGACTTGCGTTCCACCGAAAGAAAAAGAGCAAATAGCAGAAGATAGAAGGAAGATAGTTAACACCTTAGCCACCAGAAGGAAGAGCAGTAGCTAGATCCTCCCTTCACGAAGTAATGCCTGACGGCGGTTTCCATAAGGGATTAGAGGAAAGAAGGAAAAGGGGTTTAGGGTTTAGTGGGTAGGGGCGTTAGTGTCGAGTTAGTATGACGCTGCGTCGAGTCGCCACATATCCAGGCCAAACAGCTATGCCTAGAATCCGTAAAAAGGATTCCCCCCCCTACAAAAAAAAAAAAAAAAACACACACACACACACACACACACACACACACACACACACACACACACACATACATAGTGACACCCTCGCGGGAATAGACAGGAAAGCTTCCTAGGACCTCAAAACGTCGAGATCTGATGAAAACTCGATTTTCGAAAAACGGGGTAAAACCAATAACTTCCCGATTTTTCGAAAATCTTTGATTTTCTTAGCGGGAAGTTAAAAATAACTAATGAAGATGTCATTTATATCTCTTGACTCTGTTCACTCAATTAGGTTTGTACGAAACATTAGAAAACGGCCATGACAATATTATTGAGAATAATATACATATAATTAAAAATTATAATAAAAAAAAATTAGGAAAACGGTTGACCCTGAAGGCTATCCCTGCAACTTCCCGCTAATTCCATACTTAGGCGCTTAAAATTGCACAAATGACGTTTTTGAGCTCTTCGAGCTCAAACATACAATTTATGGGTTATTTTGAGCTCTCCAAGCTCAAAGAGATTGTTTTCCTATGCTTTTGAGCTCTTCGAGCTCAAAAGTCTGATAGGGATTTGATGACACTATTTTTTGAATTTTTAAACCGCAATAACTTTTGAATGAATAAACCGATGATCGCGCTAGAAATTTTGGAGTTATTCCGAAAAAACACTTTTTTCGGTTTTCTTTCGTTCACGATATCTCTCGAACGAATCAACCGATTTTGACCGGACTGGTGGCGGTCAACGTGGTTTTTTGAGGTTAAGAGCTGATTAATTTTTGGAATTGAACTATCAAGCCGTTTTAAAGTTATTCCAAAAAAACCACATTTGAAAAAAATTTTTTTTTCAGTTTTTTTAAGATTTCTCAAAATCTATTGATCTGAATCGGTCCAAATAGTTTTCAAAATCTAAGTTTGGTCAAGTCCTTTCGAATGGAACCAACCGCGATGAAATCGGTCAAGCCGTTCAAAAGTTATAAGCGGTTCACATACTTTCAAACACACACACACACACACACACACACACACCGTGACAACCTCGCGGGGATAGTCAGGGAAGCTTCCTGTGACCTTCAAACGTCGAGATATGATGAAAACTCGGTTTTTGCAACACGTGGTGAAAACAATAACTTCCCGATTTTTGAAAATCTTCGATTTTCATAGCGGGAAGTTAAAAATTCACTAATATTGTTATTTATAGTTCGCACTTAAAGTACGAAAAATTATTAGTTATAATTCATTTGACTTAAATATTTATTTATCACGTTAAAATTTAATTTTTTGAGTTACAGCGTTTTGTCATAACAATTTTATTTATTCATCAAAATGAGCATTAGTTTGTTACGACGAAAAAACGTATTTCGAGTTACAACGTTTTGTCATAACCAAAATGAATTTTTTAGTAAAATTTTATAGAGCAGATGTCTTACAAAATTTCTTATCTCTTCTAAAAATTTATAAAATATCAAAATGATGGCCCTATTCTTTTCAGAATTTTTTTAGCACCCCCCGTCTGATGTTCAACACCTTCAAAACTCCACCAAAATGAGTCGCAAAAATCTAGTATTCGACGAAAAACTAAACCTTGAAAAAATAAGACAACTGATCGAAAAAAAAGGCATAGATATAAACGCAACTGTGACATATTGCGAGGAAAAAGGCTGGACATTTCTTCACGTAGCTGTGGACACCTCCAACGAAGAATTGCTTGACTACTTGCTTGACAACAAAGCTAACCTGAATGTTAACAACGAAAACTGGGGGACTCCTCTCCATATCGCCGTAACACGTGACAACATGAGAGTGGTTGAAAAGCTGATCGACCATGGTGCTGATGTGAATAGTCCAAAAGGATCCTATGTCTGGACACCTTTGCATGTGGCGATTGAAGCCCTCCGAGAAGAAGCAGCCAAACTTCTGGTCAGAAAAGGTGCTGATGTGAACATACCTTGTGATGATGCGATTAGAACAGGCTGCACGCCATTTCACGTCGCTATTGAGACGAATCGTGAGAAACTGATTGAGTTTCTTCTGAAAAACAAAGCTGACGTCAACACCAAGTTGAAATTGTTTAGCTGGCCGATTTTCTCCGCTACTACTTTAGGGAACCCGAAAATTGTCAGAAGTCTGATTGACCATGGAGCCAGTATCAACCTGCCTGTTGATGATCAGGATTCGCCTTATTTTTCCTTCACTCCTTTGCACATCGCTGCTACCTTTAAGCACAGTAAGGTTGTCAGAGTCCTGATGGACTACGACGTTGACATTGATGCTGTCACTAATCAGGGTGATACTGCCCTCCATCTTGCCCTTCTGCGCCCCAACGAGGCTGTTGTCAAGCAGCTTCTCATTGCTGGTATCAACGTAAATATTCTTAACAATGAAAATAAGATTGCGATTAATTATTGCGATGAAGATTCGATTTTCAAAATGGTCAAGGAACATATTGTAAAGCTTAAGGCGGCAAAAGTGTGGATTCATAAGAAGAATATTAATATAATTCTCAAAGATACGGAACTAAAGGAACTGTGGAAGAAGTGTCTTGAAGAAATTGAAGGGATGAAGGTTGCCAAAATTGGAGCTGTTACCTTTTTTGATGTTTTGAATGATCATGGACGTGAGTTGGAGGTTTATACTGAGAATTCTGAAGACGTTGCGGCGGTTTTGGATGCTGGGGTGGGAAAGATGTTTCCTTTGTATGCTGATATTTTGGAGAGTCGTTTGAAAGGGAAGTATAGAGGAAAGATGGTTAAGTGTGAGTGAAATTATATTTTGAGAATTAATAAATGGTATTTGTGATATTTTTGGGAAATTGAATATTATTTAATATTTTTAAAGTAAAAAATTCTTTTTTTATATATGTAAACATTTAATATTTTTACAAAGGCGTATTGAAAAACACCTTCAGATATGTTGTGCATCGCATCAGTACTAAGATTTTCAATAACATTGAATGTAGGTAATGCGGAAAAAGCACTAGGAGCCTTGATACCAAATGATTCAAAATCCTTTTTATCTATTTGTTGATTATAACTTGCTGGTGACCTTAACGGACAATCACTTTCTTTGATAGTATTTTTAATTTTAATTTTATCTGTAACATAAAAACGACAACAGTAGTTTGCAGAAAAAGACGTTGTAAATCCATAAATCCCGTTTATTCCAAGATTATCAACGGTTACGGTTAACAACGAGAAGTATATTACTTTTTCGGCCGGTGTCTTCTCAAAAATTTTTATTCTATTCACCTCAAGATTTTTCGATTCGGTAATCAGTAGTGACAGTATTGTCTTTTTCGTCGAGTGTGTTAAAAAGAAGAGTTACAAATATATTGTCAAGTTTTGACTGTAAATGAGGTAGCAAGCAAGGTATATGACTGCAAATTGCACCTATTTTGGATATACCCCATTATTATTGGCAATACTAATTTATTTCCAAAAGATGTTTTTTTCATTTTCCATAAATTTCCTTGAATTACATTTTGAAGAATATGTGAGTCACCAGATAAGGAATTTATATACGTTAATATGTCTTCGATCATGTTGGGAAGCTCTAAAAACACTTCAGTACCTTTCATAAAGGAATATATTCTATAATCACTGGCACATGAATTAATTTTAAGTCACCTTTAATCGATCGATATTCTTCCCTTTTGGCAATTTTTATAGATTCAGGAGGTATATAAGTACCAGCACTCTCAAACTATTTGAGTCTCAAATGTTCAGTTTCTAAATCATTAAATGGATTTTTTAACATATCATGAATATCATTAAATTGATTAAAATTAAAATCACTTTCACCAAAATTTTTTAAACGTAATAACAATACACTAATGAACAAGTTTATATAGCAGAGTCTTGAAATAGTTTGATTCTTAGTGCAACTATATTTTGAACTTTGTTCTAAAGCATTTCTTCATAACTATAAAAGTTTGAAATGAATGTTAAGATTTGGTCTTTCATTTTTTCACTTAAAAAAAACTGCCCGGGGAAAAAAAATTATATATAATTTTATATAATTATATATAAATCATTATATATAATTATGTATAAGTTTTGGCCATATAAAATTATATATAATTATATAAAAAAAATTTTATATTTTTTTTTAATTTTATAAAATTTTTTTTTTTAATTTTTAAATTAAAAATAAGTAGGAATTGGGCCTCACAGAATATTTGTGATCAAATATCTGATGAAAAATTCTGAGTGTCGACGGGATTTGAACTCGAGTCCTTCTAGTTGCCAGTCCTGCGCGCTCCCACTGATCCGCATTACACGATACAGCTGCGGGACATTTTTTATTTTATTTGAATTGAAACACAAGATAGGCTAGGTTTTTATTAAAATTCCATAAAATTCTTCAATATTTCATGGAGCTTCACAGAAGTAGTAGTTTTAATTTTTGATTGTTGATTTTATCTGTTATTTATGGTTAACCTTTATTTTTTATTGTAACTATCCCCTGGTGAAAAAAATTATATATAATTTTATATGATTATATATAAATCATCCTATGTAAGGAGTGAGCTGTTGAAATTTCAAGGCGGTCCGAATATTTTCCCGAGAGTTAAATCATTTCTTTATAAAACTAGGCTGAAATTTGAATTGTTTATAATTTTTGTGCTATTGGTCAGACGTGGATGCTTTAAAATAGATGAAAGTCTTTGAAGTTCACCGTTAGTCAAAACTTGCAAATAAATAGCTATGATTCCTGATTGGTCAAACGAGAAACTTTACTCACTTACTATTGTTCAAGCCTAAGAATGTCGACATATATCACTATATATCAAATCGATATGTATCTAATAAGAAAATCAATAAAAAATGTATTACATTAATGTATAAAGCTTAGATTAGGAAGCATGTGGATGGGCACTGTTGAAAATTTCTAATTAAAAAAAAAAAACATTACTGTTTTTGTTAAGCTCTACAATTCATTTCTGCACCTCGAAAATTTAAAATCAATTAGCTCGGATGAAGAATTTACTCAATTAGCATTTTTTCAATTGCCTATAATTAATTAACAAATAGTGATCGTCATTCAGTTTGTTCTGGAATTTTATAATATTTTGTTGAACTATCTAGAAACAACCTCCTGAGTCCAATTGAAGGTAATGCTATTTAATCGAGTAAAGTTACGTAAAATTGACTATCTTTTTTGGGCTATCCGACTGATTTCTTACGTTAACTAGTAATAGGAAAATTTAACAAAGAAGGGTTGCTTTGTATTTTACTATGTATATAACAGCAGGTCGATTTATTAGGAACTACTTTGTCCTCTTGATCATATAAGGTAAGTCAGATCGTAGTGGGATACTTTGGTAAAATTTTATTAACAATTAAAGTTCTTTTCAATTGATTTTTTCAACATTTTGCAAAATAAGTAAAAATTTATCTAAAAAAAACTTGAACGCTGATTATATTAAAGTATTTTATAATTGAAAAATTACATTAGATTTCTCAAACGTGTTGTCAACTGTATCTTTGGTGCAGCTTTGAAGCACTCTATTTTTTAAATTAATGAACAAATAGAAAAATGTTTTAAATTATATCTGTGGAGAATTTTGTTCTTAACAAACTCTCAATTAGTTGTATTTTCTGTGATTCCAATATAGTTTGAGCTATTTTGAAAAAATTGAGAAAACTTGTGAATTTTCAGAAAATTCTGCTCAGACATTATATAGAATTTGGTATGTATACATAATTATAATTATATAAAATTTTATATAATTATATATATATATATATATATATATATATATATATATATATATATATATATATATATATATGTCGGAGAATAAATAAATAAATTACAGTAGAGTATTTTCTGACGAAGTAATGAGAATATTCTTTAGGATATTTCTATTTTTAGTAATTTTAAGAAATGTACTGTTAATTTAATATTTTGTAAAATAAGGTTTAACGAAATTGTTTTATTGCGGTAGGCTTAGGCCTAGGTAGGCACATGGTTGTCAACGTAGTCGGGATCTCAGGACGATAGGGGTATCATAAAATTAATAAGGAAAAGAGAAATATGCAGCAGGCAGACTATTTGAGAATAGTTCAGTGATGCCAACTCCGGGGTTTCCCCCCCAAATTTAGGGGGAAAAAATCTATACAGGGATTTTTTTAGGGGGTGAAATTTTTTGGGGATATTTTTAGGAATAAAATTTTATTTGTATTTTTTAAAAATTTTCTACGTACATCAACAAAAATAAAAAAAATTCAAATCGATTAAATGTTTCCAATTTTAATAGATGACACTGTATGCATTTTTTATTATACTCAACAGCTGACAGCTAAAAACAGTCAGTTATAATTGTTAGTTTTTGCATTGTGTACTATCTTTTTTTAAAAACAAATACCAAATATAAAATACCAGGTTTAAAATGCCAAAGGGAGAAAAAGTTTCTGGCTATTCTCAAAAATATACCACTAAATGGAAAAAAGATCATGAACTGAAAGGTATGTATGAATTAATGTTATTATAATTATGATATGACACTGGAATCAATAGACGTTTAAGAATTATTAGATTTTTTCTATTAATTTAATTAGAACTAAAAAAATTTCTAAGATATTACACTTAATTTTTTTAAATTTCTGCATCTGGAATTTTTTAGATAATAATTTACTTGTTATAAAAATCTAAAAAATTGTTGAATGTCCATTGATTTTAGTATAATCTGAAATAAGCAATTTTAATTGTCCAGGACTTTCGATAAAGCTCATAAGGAAGCGGTGCCGAAATTATTCAATAGAAATAAATAATTTAGGTAATGTGTATCTTGTAAATAAAATGGATTAAGTTTTTATAAGCATGAAATAAAAATGGCATTGGTTTATGAATAATCTTATAGTTTTCTAATTTTTTTTCTTAACAAATATCATTATCTCCATGATGTCTCATCTGTGTGTGTGTGTGTGTGTGTGTTTTTTTTTTTTCACATGGCATCAATAGACTTTAACGCTACTATAATCTCCAAAAATCGACTAAAACTTTGTTCATTATTTTCTTTAATCACGATTTTTTTCGTTCATATTTGTATTTAAATAATTAGCACAAAAACGAATAAACTGATATTAGTATTTTTTTTGCAGATTGGATTGGACCTGACCCTTCTGGAGTATCAGACTTAGCATACTGCAAGTATTGTCGCATATCTCTAAAATGTCATCGAAAAGGCTTAATCGATCATTTAAAAACCAACAAGCATCAAAATTGTGTTTTAAAAGAGAAGTTAGCGCTTACCACTAAAAAATTGGACTCAACCTTTAAACCAGTTGTTACTGAGAAAATAAAGATTGCTGAACTGAAGATTGCCGCATTTATTGCTGAACATTGTTCGCTCAAAACCGTCGATCATATGGTTAGCATGTTGCCGCAATTAGATCCACTGTCGGATACCTTGTCAAAATTCAAGCTTCACAGAACAAAATGTACTATGATAATAAAAAATGTACCTGGCCCATGTATGCTGCAACAATTGATTAGAGAGATTGGAGATTCTCCGTACTCTATTATTATTGATGAGAGTACTGACTTTTCTACTCAAAAATCCCTGTGTATCATGGTTCGGTTTTTTTCAATAAAAAAAAAATTAGGAAAACAGTTGACCCTGAAGGCCATCCTTGCAACTTCCCGCTAATTTCATACTTAGGCGCTTAAAATTGCACCAATGACGTTTTTGAGCTCTTCGAGCTCAAAAATACAATTTATGGGTTATTTTGAGCTCTCCGAGCTCAAAGAGATTGCTTTCCTATGCTTTTGAGCTCTTCGAGCTCAAAAGTCTGATAGAGATTTGATAAGACACTATTTTTTGAATTTTTAAACCGCAATAACTTTTGAATGAATAAACCGATTTTTACGCGGTTAGAAGCATTCGACGCAGTTTTTTAAGCCTCACAAAGAATCTCAAATTTTGAATTGATCGCGCTAGGAATTTTGGAGTTATTCCGAAAAAACACTTTTTTCGGTTTTCTTTCGTTCACGATATCTCTCGAACGAATCAACCGATTTTGACCGGACTGGTGGCGATTGACGTGGTTTTTTGAGGTTAAGAGCTGATTAGTTTTTGGATTGAACCTTTAAGCCCTTTAAAAGTTATTCCAAAAAAACCACATTTGAAAAAAATTTTTTTTTCAGTTTTTTTAAGATTTCTCCAAATCTATTGATCTGAATCGGTCCAAATAGTTTTCAAAATCTAAGTTTGGTCAAGCCCTTTCGAATGGCACCTATATTTTTGCAAAATGGGGTGAAAACAATAATTTCCCGATTTTTGAAAATCTTCGATTTTCTTAGCGGGAAGTTAAAAAACAGATTGTGACAACGTTCTATCGACTAATTAAAGTCGTTGATTGTGATGCAATAACCATCCATGGCACAATAAGATCACAGTTAGTCGCAGACAATTTGAAAATTGAAAATATGGTTGGGATTGGTGTTGATGGGCTAACGTTATGACCGGAAAAAATCTTTCTGACTGCTCTTTTTAAACGTGAGTTAAAAGACTTAATAATTATGAGATGTGTGTGCCATTCGCTTCATCTATGCGCTGAGAATGCAGCTGCTACTTTACCGAGTAGACTCGAACATTTTGTCCGCGAAGCGCATAATTATTTTTCGAATAGTCCAAAGCGCTTAGAAAAATATAAAGACTTATATGAAACAATGAATGATAGTAAAAATTCTAAAAAAATTCAAGGCTTAAGTGGTACACGTTGGCTTGCAAGATGTGATGCGATTGATACCGTTCTGAATCAGTGTGAAGAACTCAAGACTTATTTTCTAATTAATGAAAAAGAATGCTATTCAGCATCAGTATTGTATGATACTATGTCACGTGCGCCGTATAAGGCTTTTCTGATTTTTTTAAGAACCGAGTTAAAACTAGTTACTCAATTAAATACTCTATTCCAGAGTGATAACGTTGAACCTACGAAATTATTCGAGGATTTGTTTATGATGTATTCAATAGTTTTGGAAAAGACAGTCTTGCTTTGAGATTGAGATCGAACGGACGTCCTGGTGATCGCGAATTCGTTACTTCCTACACGGAGAAAAAAATTTTGTTATAGGAACTCTATAGTAGTTAGTTAGTTGTAAAAAGTTCCAGTAGGTTAACGTTTTCTTATGGTAACAATACCGTTTGGCTCCTGCAACTCTACATCGTTGAGCTCTGAGAGCTAAACGTTATTTGCCTCTCACAACTCTACAGGATCGTTTTGAGACTATAACAAATTTTTGGCAGTCTGATTAATAATTTTTTTACGATTTAGCATTAATAATTTAATAAATAAATGCGACAGAACGAATTTATATTGCCAACAATAATTGTATATGACAAGTAAGAATAGTATTATAATAGGAATAAAATAATAATAGAACTTATATTACAAATAAAAATTATTTGTAAAATAAAAATATGGTCGTCACAAAATTATCTTATTTTCTTGATTATATTAATAAATATTGGACATAAAATCACTACCATATATGCACAAGAAAAGATAAATAAACGAAAACAAATTGTATTTTGTATTAAGGTAGTTGTAGCGTGATAGGCATTTCAACAGAAAATTATGAAATTTTTTTTATTGAAAGATAAATATATTAATAATTCACTACCAAAATTTCAGATCAATTGACCGCACCGTTTTTGAGTAATTAATTTTTCAGAAATTATCTTTACGAGAGGTATAGAGATGGTAGTTAGTATGAAATCTTCCATACCACTCGAGTGGGCCAAAGATTTCATACTAACTTTATCATCTCTCTATACCGCTACGTGTAAAAGATGCAATTTCAAAAATTAATTACTCAAAAATGGTGCGGTCAATTGATCTGAAATTTTGGTAGTGAATTATTAATATATTTATCTTTCAATAAAAAAAATTTCATAATTTTCTGTTGAAATGCCTATCACGCTACAACTACCTTAAATGGGGTCTTTTAAATGTATTCCGATAACTTATTACTTATCACAATATATTCAACTAATAAATTTAATTAACAGTCACTGCAAATGTACCTTGAAAAACCACAAATACAAAACTGTTCTAACGAAATTCAATTTGACAAAAAAAAAAAAAAACCTAATTCCTTAAATAAATAAACTAGAAACTTAATTGTCCTCATATATTTTTAATAATATGGATGAGTAACAAAATAATTCTGTTTGTCATTTTAGAAGGTTATGAAATATGTCAGCGCACTCCACTACTGCGCAACGTAGGGCGCTCCCAACTATACCGTTTGGCTCTGAGAACAATCCCGTAGAGCTCTGAGAGCTCAACATCATTGGGTTATCAGAACTAAATAACATTATGTTACTGTAACTCTACAACGAATAGTAAACTGTGTATAGTTGTGGTAACTCTACAGTTAGGTTACCAGAACGAAATTTTTTTTTCGGTGTAAGTCTCAGTCTGTCGCAAGATATTATTAATATTGTTTGTATTCTAAATTAAGTTAACTTAATAATTAGATATAATTTTATATAATTATATTTAATTTTTTTCCCCGGGTTGTTAAAGCTGTTATTATAATTATTAAAATCCATAACTATCTTAAAAATATTAATCAACTCAAATAGTATTAACAATAAACTTTAAATTTTTAAGTACTTATAATAAATTCAATTTAAATCAAATTGAGAATTAATCAATATTAATTTTCATTCTACGCGTAATATGTCCTATCATTTTTTTCATTTTGGCGCAATAATGATTGCCTGAAACAGAAATGCCAAAAATTACTTTTTGAATAAAAATCCAAATGTTGTATCACGGCGGAGGATATTTCCAATCAAATATATAAAATAGTTCAAAATTCAATTGTACTCTCTAAACATGAATTAGTGAAAATTCACTAGAATAAGTGAATATTCACTTTTTCTAAGTGCCAATCGAACCACTTTGGAATTAGCGGGAAGTTGCAAGGATGGCCTTTAGGGTCAATCGTTTTCATTTTCCATTTAATTAACATGGGAAATTTTTTTGTGCTAAGTTTGGAATTTTGTAGCTCTTTAACGAATAGTTGAATTGTTTGGGTCTCAAGGTATTCTTGTAGGAAATTGAACGCTCTTCAAAAAAGGTCTCTAATAATTTTTTAATAAATGCAATTCTTCAAAAGTTATTCCAATTGAAATTTGACAATATTAAAAATTTTAAAGTTTTACTAATGAAATTTGAACATTGTTACAAAGAAAATGTTCGGATCAATCAACAGCAGAGTCGTCGGTCGCCTAAATCGTCAGAGCAGCAACATTAAGAACACTGAAGGCACCTTCAGTGTGCTCTGAGCCTCCAAAGAATTACCACAGCTGACTCCAAGACTAGGTGAGTTTCACAATGATGAACATCATTTATTTTTTGGTAGGGAAACAACAAACCTTGAATTTTAGGGCCTAGTCGTCGAAAACACTTTGACTTTATTAATAAAAATAAATGAGAAATCGACGCGAGAAGGAATAATATTATATACTTAAATTAATTATCAATACTGATATTTATCCACAGACATATTAATTTAACATAGTTAAGATCAATTTATTAGTAATAATCAATGTAATAATTATAACTGTGCTTTCGTTACAGATATTTTCAATCTTTTTCTTTGAGATTTATCTCTAAGAATACGCACTAGATTTTGCTATTTGCTCAAGACCAAATTCTTACGCTTGCCTGAGCAACGGTTATACCAAATTCTAAAATATAAGTATAAATAAAATGAATGTCAAATTATTCGTTTAGAAGCTGAATTCCCAACTCAGACTAAACAAATTAACACGAACATGATAAATTATGGAAGAGTTATTGAAAAACAGTTAAGGAGTTATTGAAGAGTTATTGAAAAACAGTTAAGAAGTTATTGAAGAGTTATTGAAAAACAAAGTCTCAAAATATTACTGGCTAGCTCGAGTAACTAAACGCCTGGCTTTCGGCCGAAATTTATACTTTTTCTATCATTTTTTTCTATACCCGCACCTTAAATTTCATCAGAATCAGAATCAATTGATTCTGAAACTTTTTGTTTTTTATTTAAAACTTTTTTGAGATAAATTTATGCTAGAGTAAAATTTATATGATTATATAAGATACAATTAAATTAAATCGACTTTTCATTGTTAACTATAGTCGGGAATAAAAATCTCTTTAAAATAAAGAAGTTTTAATTTATAATTCAATAAACCAAAAAAAGTAGCATTAAATTAAACGCTAAATTAATGAAGTGAAAAAAGAATTATACTTTTTCTATCATTCTCTCTCAGTGGTATAAACTTAATAGAATCAGAATATGAATCTATTTGATCAGGAGTTTTCGACTTCTGTTGCTCAACTTTTGCGTGAAACAAAGAGGCTTCTTAAATAAAAAAATCAAAATTTAAAAACTTTAAAATTAAGAATCTATATATGGGTCATTCTCAGTTAAGACGTAAATCGCTTATTGATAAAACGCGGCACGATAAAAAATTTGAAAATTTAATTAAATTTTATAATGTTTCGATCAAAACAATCATTCTAAACGTGTCTGCAAGGTGGTCAATCAATTTATTAATTTTATTTTGTTTTATAAGAAACCAAGAGAGATACTCAATCCAGGGGAGAGACTTGATAAACAGTATGTAAAAAAACATAATAATCGAGTTTTTTCAATGAACTATATTGTGAATATATTTATACGTTAAATTAAATAATAATATGCAACCTTTAAACAATAAAAAAAAAACAGTAAAAAAAATTCTAGTTTGAAGTTTTCATATCTCCCCTGGATATCGTGTCTTTCCCCTGGCCTTTACAAGACAGGGGAGATATAAACAGGGGAGATACTTTTTAGTAACAAAAACAGAAGTAATTACAAATGTATTTATTGTACGCGATTAATCAATAAAATTTAGAATCTATACACAACAAGAAGTAAATATACAGATAAATTAAAATTTTTAGATAAATATTTTTAAAATAAAACTTAACAGGGAAGAGACTCCATTCACTCGTTCTCAACTGTATTCACAGAGTGTCAGTAATGAAATAAATAACAAAATGACTACGCACCTAGTTCGACTGGCACTGACTACAAAGTATAAACTCAACGACGTTTGTTTAAGGTCATCAATTCCCGGGACTCGGTAAACAAATGCTGATTTTACAGGAAAATAACCATGCCAGGGGATGAGACGCAAAATGTGGGGGACAAACAAACGTATTTTTTTTTTTAAGAAAAAAAAATATCATGCAATTTTACTTGCTTGATTACGAGAATTTATTTAATTTATTTTGTTGAAATATATAATTTAAATTATCTATTTGATTTCTAAGCACTTTAAATTACTAATACATAAACAGAATCAGCCCGGGGACAAGCCAGGGGAGAGATGTTTTCTGACTTTGAGATGAAATTGTGACTAAATTAAATAAAATTAAGAAATGAATTTGAGTGACCTCTTACATGAGCACGAGTTTTAAGAGATAATTACATTTTCTTTATACTTCGGTCAAAATTACGCATCTTTTGCACCTATTTCGCGGCAGAAAGTTAAAGATTCGTGCATTGATTAAGCTACACATTCGCCTTCTATAACAGCGGGAGCAAATGCTTTCGCTACCGCGACTGACATTAGTCATTTGTTACTAACTATGTTTTGTTTACGCTGATCATTTACGATTGATGGTACAATACAACTTGGTTATATTTCTTTCTTTCTTCTACTTACATGAAATATTTCATTTATAGATAGAGATATAGATAAAAATATAACTGTCGTAAGAGTGAGTAGATCATTCGATGTAACTTTATAACCAAGTTGTACTGTACTGAGATTCAGTTTGACAGTGACGTGTGTAAAATGGATCAACTTTATTTAATTAATGAATTATTTAGAAAAATGTACGCAGTAACAACAATTTAATTTGATTTTTATTAATTATTGTTAATTTTCAGATAATATGCTCGTTTTTCCTATTTTTAACCGAGAATAATCTTTATTATGTTTGTTGAATTCAAGAAATTTCAGTTTTATTTAATCTAAAAATTAAAAAAAAAAATGTTTTTTAATTATTTTTTATTTGATTTTACATTAATTTTTTTTTTATTTGATGCCTGCCCCCCCCCCCCTCCCCAGTACAATTATGTATCATTTTATATATTTTTGTATCTGATATATAATTTTATCTACCTGGAGAAAAAAATTTCATATAATAAGATATCATTATACAAAACTATATAAAATTATGTATTGTACATTATATATAATTTTTCTAATTATAAATAATTGAAATTAAAAATTTTATATAAATATATATAATTATATAAAATTCTGTATGATTATACAAAATCCTATATAATGTCTGAGCAGAATTTTTCGAAAATTCACAAGTTTTCTCAATTTTTTCAAAATAGCTCAAACTATATTGGAATCACAGAAAATACAACTAATTAAGAGTTTGTAAAGAGTAAAATTCTCCACAGATATAATTTAAAACATTTTTCTATTTGTTCATTAATTTAAAAAATAGAGTGCTTCAAAGCTGCACCAAAGATACAGTTGACAACACGTTTGAGAAATCTAATGTAATTATTCAATTATAAAATACTTTAATATAATCAGCGTTAAAGTTTTTTTTGGATAAATTTTTACTTATTTTGCAAACTGTTGAAAAAATCAGTTGAAAAGGACTTTAATTGTTAATAAAATTTGACCAAAGTATCCCACTACGACCTGACTTACGTTATATGATCATGAGGGCAAAGTAGTTCCTAATAATTCGACCTGCTGTTATATATATATATATTGTTTTTTTTTTTTTAATTAGAAATTTTCAACAGTGCCCATCCACATGCCTCCTAATTTAAGCTTTATACATTAATGTAATACATTGTTTATTGATTTTCTTATTTGATACATATCGATATATAGTGATATATGTCGACATTCTTAGGCTTGAATGATAGTAAGTGAGTTTCCCGTAAGTAAGTTTAGTAAGTTTAGTAAGTAAGTTTAGTATAGTAAGTTTCCCGTTTGACCAATCAAGAATCATAGCTATTTATTTGCAAGTTTTGACTAACGGCGAACTTCAAAGACTTTCATCTATTTTAAAGCATCCACGTCTGACCAATAGCTCAAAAATTATAAACAATTCAAATTTCAGCCTAGTTTTATAAAGAAATGATTTAACTCTCGGGAAAATATTCGGATCGCCTTGAAATTTTAACAGCTCACACCTTACATAGAATGATTTATATATAATCATATAAAATTATATATAATTTTTTTCACCAGGGAATAATTACAATAAAAAATGAAGGTTAACCATAAATAACAGATGAAATCAAAAATCAAAAATTCAAACTACTACTTCTGTGAAGCTCCATGAAATAATGAAGAATTTTATGAAATTTTAATAAAAACCTAGCCTATCTTGTGTTTCAATTCAAATAAAATAAATAATGTCCTGTAGCTGTATCATGTAATGCGGACCAGTGGCAGCGCTCAGGATTGGCAACTAGAAGGACTCGAGTTCAAATCCCGTCGACACTCAGAATTTTTCATCAGATATTTGATCGCAAATATTCTGTGAGGCCCGATTCCTACTTATTTTTAATTTAAAAATTAAAAAAAAAATTTTTTATATAATTAAAAAAAAAAAATATTAAATTTTTTTTTATATAATTTTATATAATTATATATGGCCAAAACTCATACATAATTATATATAATGATTTATATATAATTATATAAAATTATATATAATTTTTTTCCCCCGGGACATTGTTAGTATATTTTCCATATATCTGGCTATTTATATTTCATTTATAAATCGAAAACATTTCCGGTATATTTTTTTCATCTATCAAATATACTTACCAAATAATTATAATATATCCTCCCAAATATATTTTTTTATTTATAGTAAGTATACGCTACGTATATTTTTTCAAACTTCGATTGCGTTTTTTATAAGTTATGCGATATATATATATATATATATATATATATATATATATATATATATATATAGTTAATATATATATATATATATATAAATATATATATATATATATTTCACGTATAATAACATTACTTTGAGCGTATATTTGAAATATATGAAAATCGGCCAAAAGTTATATAAATGAATTATATTTTTTATAAATAATATATACATCTTTATGTATTTCACTTATATTTGACTTATATTTTCTACTTATTTCATGTATACACCATTTATATCTGAAAATATATTTTCAATATATTTGACATATAAATTTTTTCCATGGGGGTGATGATGATGATGATGATGATGATAAGTTATGATAAAAGGTTTAGGCAGGCAAATTAGACGGGGTCCAGAGGCGGAGCCCCAGTGAGGTTTATTAATAAAATTAATAATACATATTGTATATTATATTAATTCTTAATGATCTAGTAAAATGTTTATGAATCAATAATGACGTGTTAATGATAGCTAATATTATAAACCGAGTCGTAGTCGCACGAGGATATAATGACATGGATTTAATGTCGCGGATATCATAACTTCGAATATCATGTCGTAGAACTGCATCGTTTGAAGATAGTCCGTCGTTTACCAGTGAATCTGATCACATTTCTAATGATAATCAAAGTAAATTAAACTTTTGTACTGATCATTTGAATGTTGAATGATCTTTGGTATTCTAATACACCACTAGCATCAGGTGAAGGCGTTCTTTGTATACACAATTATTACAAAGGCGATGAATCGATATTAGAGATCATCAATCGATAATAAATATTCAAATATGTTCTTTTTAAATACTTCTAGGGAACTCGTATCTATTAATTCTACTAACAGCTTCTACGAAAGACATATTGCTGATATCACAAAAGAATGCTCAAGATATGATGTAGCGAATTTTGGGAATTAGATAACTTACATTATTATTTTTAATCGCTAATCTCTCTGACTGCCTATAGATTCATCTTCTACAAATAATTCTCTTAGATGTCTGGGCTATCAATAAATTATAATTTTTAAAAATATGTTGTCAGAAAATGAAGTCTTCTAGATTTAACTGGCAGCTATTTTAATTCTTGTCTATATGGTGTAATATGTTTATCTCTCCTAAGATTAAAGATGAATCTTATTAAATTATTTAAAGCATGGTGTAATTTTAAATTATTTCTTGCATCCGAATCGATAAGTACAACATAACAATAATTTTCTCTTTAATAGTATGTGAAATATGATTTTTTCAGAAGAGATCATTATTGATATACAATCCAAAAGCCATTTAGTAGAATTTACATAAGGTAATTCAACATTGTCAATAGTAATGGGAGGAAAAAAGTCCAGTCAATTTGTTTTAATTTACTATTTGTTCCAATGATCATTGGTTCTGTTTTCTTTAAGTTTACTAGTAAACCATGCTCATTTGCCCAGTCGGAAATAGCTTAGGCATCTCTAGTAACCAAATCTATACCACATTAAAAATATTGCTGACCCCAAAATGAAAGTATATATATCATCTGTAAATAATCCATTTTTACAATAGGTGATCCATCTTACGACAAGATTTATCACTATAACAAATAAAATTGGTACTAAAACAGATCCTTGAGGAACCTAAGATAACGTTTCAAGAAATTCAAGTGGGAAATTATCTTTCATCTATAATTCATTGTGATCGCTTAGATAGATATGAGTAGTTATCCCTAATAAGTTTACATTGTATTGCACCAAATTTTTGCATAAATACATTATACTACTTTAAAAAATTTTTTTTAAAATATTCAATTACCAATCAGTCGCCAATATTGTTGTACTATATACTTTACCATGCTTGATAATGAAATAATGTTTGTTTGAAATGCAAAGTAAAAAAAAACTGCTACTTTATCCAAATTCTCTCAGTACCTCAATTGATTAATTTTTTTGAAAGACCTAATTTTCATAATTCTCTACAAGGTAAGTTCAATAGAAACAAAATTAATATGCAAGATTTGGAAGATTTTTGGGATGGAAGTATTTATCAGTCTTTTTTTAAAAATAACGGTTTTTTATCTGTTCTTTTTATATTTTATTTACGTGAAATACTAATAGAATTTCACTTTTCAAATTATCCAAATTCAGTTTTGGTCATTTTACTTAACCATTAATGATCTCTTATTTAAAAAGCAAACTTTTTACTAGCCAGTCTTTAGTTTGACAGAAAATCACAGCCAAATATATTTTTAAAAAGTTTTCGTAAGGATTCGATAAAAAATATATAATGGTATTTGGTGTAAAACTCCTGATTTAAATCGTCAAGTTCGAAGTATGATTATTTGTGGTACTTCCGATCTATCAGCAAAGACTAGTTTCTTGAACATGAATGGCTATAAAGCAATTTTTGGATGCTGCCATTGTGAAAATCAAAGTAAATATCTTAATTGTTGGCGTGTTCATCTGTTTAAATCTGATTTGCAATTCAGAACAACTGAAGAGTCTATTAATGAAAGTAAAAAAGCTGTTCAATCTAAAAGTTCAATAAATGGAATCAAAGGTTCTACAGTTCTTACCAAAGTGTTTATGATGTTTTCAATACAACTGTTGTTGAAATGATGGACTGTGTGTATTTAGGTCTCGTTAAACGACTATTTAGTTTAATAAAGTACGTAAACAATAAAGTTAAATTCACTTTTCCTCCCAGATTCGTTTCTCGATTTACACGATCTGTTTTTGATTACAAGTTTAGAAAACATCAGAGTGGAAACAATGGTTACTTTATTATTCAATGCTTGCATTAAATTTGATTATGCAAAAAGAATATTTAGAACATCACAAGCTATTAGTAACAGCGATCAGTTATTTAAGCTACTCTTCTATGAGCAAAAAAATGATTGCAGTTTCCCTTAGCTCTATCAAAATTTATAATTCGAAATTCAAAGTTTTGTACGAATTAACACACGACATGTAATTCACATATTTTATATCATTTATGCTGTCGGTAAGTTTGGACTTTAACCAGTGACATCTTGTTTTTCTTATGAGGATCTGAACAGATTATTTGGACATTTGGTTCAGGGCACAAGTTATGCACATTCACAGATTTGTTTATTTATTTTATTTATTTATTTAATAATTTTGACCCTAGAGCAAGTGCTCCCTAAGGGCCATACAATCAAATACATTTATAATGAGTACATTATACAATAATAATAATATTAATAAAAATAATAATAATAATAATAATAATAATAATAGATCAGTAAAATGGTAAGCAAACAACAAAAAGACTAAATGCAAAAATGATTAGCTTAAATTGTCAGTAATTGCCATTAGTTATTATTATTAGTTAGCATTGATTAACATAGATTAACATTGACTCTTCGCAATATTTGAACAGTTATATATCACCACAATTTTACACTCTTAAGCATCTCTCTCAGAATGCCATTGAAAACTTGCAAGCCTGAATTCCTGAAATGTGCCCAATACAACAAGATCATCCGGAAGCTGATTCCAGCATCTTATCGCAGACAATAGAAATGAACGTTCATAAGTCAATGTTCGACAACTCGGCTGATAAAATACATCATTCCTGCGCACAGCACGATCTTTGACTGAGAGCAGTATACGAAATCCATCACGCTACAACTTGTCATGATGCATATGCAGCACTTTATACACCAAGTAATTATAGACCAAGCAAATTAATTATACACCAAGCAATTTATACACCAAGTATTTATACACAAGTAATTAAAAAGTCGCGTCTACTCTGTAACGTTAAGCAGCCAAGCTGCAGTCTGTAAGGAGTTATGTGTTCACTTCGTCTAACACTATAGATAAATCTAATACAGGCATTAAACTTCCTTTGTAGTCTCTGTTGTAAACTACCAGATATGTTCGTAAATACAGCACAGCAATAATCAAACAGAGGCAATATCAATGCAGCAACAAGTCTTCTCCTCATAGATGTATTCAACACTTTACTATTCATCTTCAATCGTGCAAGACAACCCATTGCCTGATGACTAACAGAGACTATTTGACCGTGCCACGACAGAGTATTATCTAATACAACTCCGAGATATTTAACTAACTCAACATATTCAATAGGCACATTATTCACGGAGACCTTTGGAGCATTGATACACACCTGATTTTTTACGTGCTGTGGACTACCAAAAATAATTGCTTTAGTTTTCACAGCATTCAATTTTAGCAAATTGTCATTTGTTAGGTTTTATCTATGTTTAAAAATGCAATTGAATTAAATTAAAAAATATCAGAAAGTGAAATCATCGAAAAATTTAGAAAAAAATTGGAATTATGCAAGCTCATGCGTATTTGCAATTACAGTTTTATAATTGGTGCAATAAGTAAATGTAATCTATCTGGATCATTACGAACCATATTTGAAGAAAGCAACGTAAATTTGCAAGTTCCCATCAATACTTATAAATTCTTACGATTATTTAAAAACAATATTGCCTATAATTCAGAACGCTATAAATGTGAAAAAATAAATAAATTTTACTGTTATTATTTACAATTATAATAATTCACAAAGAATGGAAACAATTAATCAAAGTATTAAAATTTGTCACTGTTAAGAAACTTTTTGTGAAATTGATTTATTACAAAGTGTATTACAGTAAGATTAGTTATTCTAGATTCACCAGTGGATATGATTAATTTGGTGCTGCAATTAGATAACCGCTGACAAAATAACCGCGACAAAATAACCGCGGATAAAATAATTGAACAACAAAACAACCATGGATAAAATATCCACACGACAAAATATCTAGATCATAAAAGCTTAAAATTAATCTCTCAAAATAATTTTTAAATTTAAAAATACAAATATAATATACGCGATGGATTACGATCAATCATGTAATAAATAGTACAATTGTAAAGTTTATGATTCCTCTGCTAGTGGATCTTTATCTGAGGGTCATTATTTATGGCTTATATCTATTTTTATTTGGGCATAAAATTTTTCATATATTTTGTGTACCTTTTTTCGACTGGGTTGAAATTCAAAATACAAATGAAATTAGATTTTAATAATCTAACCTTTCACTTTTTGCTTCAAGAATTTTTATTATAACGATTTATTTCTTGGTCGCTTATCTTAACTTAGCTCTTATTTTGCTCTTGCAGACTCAGATAATGGTGATCAACGTCAGTCAACACTCTGAACATGATGTAGTTGCTACAACCAAAGATTCTAAGATTTTAGACGAGTCTCCTGAGTCAGTGAGTACTGAAATTCCAAACCTCAGTGATCCGATTCTGAAAATGCTCGGCACGGACAAGCGTCTCCTGAGAAACAAGACTTACAATCTTTATCCTAAACTTTTTGCTAGCTGGAAAGATATTGTGTCATCTAGACTGAAAAAGGATGTAAAAACTAAATTGACTGATAGTTATCCTAATGAGAAAAACTGTACTGTAAGCTCATGTTTTCAATCTGAAACTGATTTAACTTCTCAACAAGACTGCTAAATCTCGTGATGAATATTTAACTCAAAATCAAGATTTATGCGGCTCGTAGCCTCGTTACTTTGGGACAAGCTTTATCTAACATAAAAATGAGCTATTGCAACTCCTCTGTGACTCTAGCAGCCTAATGTACGAATCAACGTTCACAGATTTATTCTTGTGTTAATGATAAAAGAAAATCTGTACTCGAGGATTCAGTCACGACATGTTTCTTTTTGGTCAAGATCTTAGCAAGCAGATCAAGATCTTTGTCATCGTTAAAAAGACTAGTTTGTCTTGAAGACTCAACCTCCAAGAAAGGATTTCTTAAAGGAAGTAACTCCTATAAGCTGAAAGGGCCCGCCTGTTTCACGCGTCAACATCAAACAGACAGGCTATCAACGTTTCCCATTTATGAGATCAGCCCCGACAAACAAGACCAATCAGATTTCAACCCGACCTTAAGCTTGAGGTCAGAATTCGACTCAATTCAATCAAACTCAGAGTAAGAAATAGAGGCGAGTGTTGTCGCTGGTCAGTTAAAATATTTTTTTCATGCCTGGTCTAATATCACCTTCGATTCGTTTATCCTGAAAGTTATTTCCGAGGATAAAATTTTTTTTATGACGGCTTAAATCAATTTAGGTTTTAATGATTTTATTTGGTCATTATTATTTTCTTCCGTATGAATTGCATTCTGATCACACATTATCATTTATCATACATTTTTTGTGAAATTTGCTATTTTTACAGGAAATCTCTCTGGAAATCAAATTTAAACTTCCAATAGTAACAAAATCAGTCATCAAAAGTCAATGATACTAGAAATTTGAATAGCGCGCTACGCGCGCGCCTAAATTTCAACCAATAATGAATCGTGGCCCGTTTTTTGCGAGTTTCGACCTTTGACTAACTTCAAGACTTTCATCTATTTTATAATATAGGAAAAATAAATTTAAATAAATTTTGTACTGAATAAGAAATTATCTTGATTTAAGAGAGAAATAATTAAACTAAAAAAGTATTTTTGGTTTGAGTAAATTTTACTTAATTCAAAAATTTTTCGTCTTGAATCAAAACGAAGATACTTGTAACAGTGATTTTGTTGGTTGAAGAATTTTTCTATTGAATCAAGGTAATTTTTTTTTGTGTGTTAAATTGTTGCTCTTACCTATGTTATGGAAATCTTCGCTAGTAAAAAACTTGTATATTTCATCTGAAAATATTGTACTAGGATTAAAATGCAGGCAATCAATAAAATTAGTCTATTCAACTTTACTATAATATTAAAAAAAGCATAATTTAAAAACCTTGTATGGAAAATTAGTTTTATAAAAATATATCAAGTTTTTATTTGTTCCTTAGTATTCTATTACATATACAGATGAAAAGTAATTAGTACCTTATAAAAGGAATATTTGGTAATCACTTTATTCTATTTATAAACATGAATCGTAATGCTTATGAGAATAAAATAAGTTCTTATTACACATGATAATAACTATAAAAATTATTCGACATTAGGTATACAGTGGATATAAAATCTTAAAAAGACATGATTTTAGTGTAAATAAATTATCAGATTAATTGGCTTGGTTTGGTAATGAGATTGTTATACTTTTTTAATCAAATTGACTTTCAATTCTTCACTAGTGATGAATTCATTGATCGCATCATCACCATTGAATTTTAGGACTCCCTCCTCTTTAATACGTTCAACTCGTTTGACGTAACTTTTGAACACTGCTATTAACTTATTGACGTCGACGGTTTCGATTACTCTCCGATATTGCGAATACACATCCTCAAGGCCGGTATAAACGTTAGGTGGAAAAATTGTTACCAAATCACAATTAAATTTCTTCTTTGTTAAAACATACTCGAGGTACTCTGGTAAAGTGGGATATTTCTTAGAATCTTTTACACAACGAAGAAATAAATTAAATGAAGATAAAATTTTATCAAATTCTAGTGAGTCAATAGTATCAAAGGATATTTTTACATTATTTTTGTCGTCATCGTTGTTGATAACTACTTTTTTGGTAATCTTTACTAATTCTGAGTAAAATGAAGTGTCTTCGTCAATGGTGAAAAAAGGACGGAAGGTTTTTTCACAGATTTTAACAATGACTTTACCGTTTTTATTCGAGTCGTCTACGTAATTCATCAAATGAACATAGTCATTTAAATGAACCTCTTCTTGAATGATATCATTGTGCAACATACCTTTGTGATTTAATTTAAGATAATTGAGTTTTTGTAAATTAGCAGGCTTTTCAATTTCACAGACTAGAAAACCGTTTATATTTTTGAATATTTTATCCAACATATAATAAACTCTTTCTCTATGCGATGAAATTTTTTTCAATATCATTACATATCTAATGATGTCTCTACGATTTTCAATGGACTCTAAATCTAAATCATAGTTAAAGTACTTTAATATTTCGATCATACAATGTCCAACGCCGTAATACATTCTTAAACGTTCGTGCATGAAATTTTGAGGATCATCTTTGAAAATGCATGAGGATAATTCAACGCAGTACCACAGCGCAGTAAGCAGTGATGTATTTTCTTGAGGATCTAGTGGCAATGATGACAGTCCAATTTTGCACACAGTTGCACTGATACGTCGCATAACATATTTTTTAAACTGTTCTAAAACATTTCTATCCATCCATTCTTTATTTTCGCAGTTTTTCCACAATATGTAATAAAACAAACCAACATTGTAATTTACCTTTTTGAAATCAAAGTACGTAGCCGACAAAATGTAATCGTTGTATTTATCAAATTCATTAGTGTCGGTTAACACGAGCCCGCCATGGTACGGTCTTCGCGTACGCGGTTCAGTCTTTGTAGTGTTCTCTAATAATTGTTTGTAAACATTCAAAGTATAAAAGTAACCGATTGACTCACTAATATCCGGATCATTCAACAAAAATAACGGACACTCCATCGCTGATTTGAACTTACTGAAACTGGCCGGTGACACTTCTGTCCATTCATTTATCCTATGAAATATAATTTTTTCCAGCAAATTGAATTCTGTTAACAATATAACAGGTATTCCTTTGTCGTCGTCGAGAATAATATCAGGAAATTCAATTTCTTGTTCGGTCGCAAAATAAGCATCAACGATTGGCTCTTCTTCAATGGGATTGTTAAATTTCGATTCGAATTTCAATGCGTCAAACGAGTAAGATTTATTATCACTGACAATGTAATTGATCAAAGTTGAAATAGATTTCTCTATCTCAACTTTTATACCATGTTCCGAAGCATTAAGATTTTTATACCAAACTGTATTAATAAACTCGCGCATAAATTCATTTCTGTCCTTAGTATCTAGGTTAGCTTTGTTCTGTTCCGATTTAGATAACTTTTCAAACAGTCGATTTCTTAGCATCCTTAATTTATCTATTTCTTGCAAAGCATCGGCATCTTGTTTAAATTTATTGATGTATTTCAACCTAATATAAGACTTTAAATTATTACGTTTGGCTATAAAGTTAGAAACCGTGATCTTACTATAGTCAAACTCCTCAGAAATATTAACATCATCAAGTAGCTCATAGTTACGGTAAATGGTGCAATGACTTTTCAAAAATGTCGCTGCAACCGAAAGGTCAATTTGATTCAAGTTTTGATTGAATGCATAGAAGACAACATTATTGTATTGCATATCGCTATTTAATTCCTTACATCTTTCCATACTATCTCTGTTAATTAATCCATCCGTTATGATATACAACAGTTCTATTTTCACATCATGAACATTATCAATACTCTTTTTTATCCACTGGATAATCGTTTCTGGCCGCGTGTCATCATCCTTGCCCATTCTTTCCTGATAGCTTTTAATAATCGTTTGTTCACTTTCTTCCGTACACTTGTGCCCCCAATGTAAATAAATGATTCGCGACTCTGTTAATGGCTCGTTAGATTGTATCAATTTTATGTGAAATTTTCCAACGTCACTTTTAAACCGTTCTACTGTTTTCAAGCCATTCGTATGATAAAAATTAACACTATCAGTTGAAGCTGAGTAATCTTTCGCGTAAATGGAATAATAAACCATTTTTACTGATGATTAATATCAATTATTTAATATCCAACTATTAAATAATATGTTATATCAAGCCGTTTCACAAAATTATGCAATATTACGTTTACTGTTCAAGGACCGGTTGGAAAGTAGTCAGCTGTAGCGTGTGATTTTATACGCCAGCTTACACTTGACTGTTGTTGTTATATTATATCTAACTGACGGTGCGTCATTGAAGTATGTGGAGTCAGTTGGTGGGGTTCTACAAGGGGAAGGAGAGTACTCCAAATCACATGCTTGACTTAAATTTATCGCCTTATTTGAAGAATTTATTTTTCATTATTTTTTTACTTGATATAGATAATTTTTTTTGTGTAAGTCGAAAAATTTTGTTGATTGGATACATATTTTTAACTAATTTAAACTTATCATTTAATGGAATTTTAACTTCGATACTAATTAAAGTAATTAAAAAAATTACGGTGATTAAAATATATTTGTGGCTTTATTATAAACTCCCAAGGTTTTAAATTTATTAAAAGACAACAGGATATGTTACCAACTCAGTAAATGAAATTTAATTGAAAAAATTGACTATATATAACTTTATAAAAGTATGTATAAAAAAAACCAGATATAATATTTTTTTCAAATGATCCTGAAATTTCATCAGTCAATGCTAAAATAAAGACATGGTTAAAATTTGAGCTCTTAACATTGATATTCAGAGATTGATAACCAAAATTGTTTATGTTCTATTTGAATAACATGAGATAAAAATATTTTCCAAGAAATTGAACGTTCTACAAAAAAATACTCTTAGTACCTCTACAAAAAAATATACATGCATAATTATATGCTCAGATAATATATCTGCATGTATAAAAATATATATCCAGAGATATATGAAGCATATACTCAAATTTGTCAGAAAATATATGACCAAAAATATCAATCTAAGATATAAATATAACTATTCTCAGATATGTACTGGCTTTCAATAAATTAACTTTTTCAAGTTATATGAAGTTAAAGTAATTAGACTAATTATTGTATCTACAAAATATTCAGATTTCAGATTCAGAAGAAAACATTTTATTAATAACGAGATGGCTAAAAAAATATTTCAGGGTGTTATTATTGTCCGTATAGTTTGGAATTAATCACAAATAACAACGTCATTACAGAAAAAAAAATCATATTACACATGACGGACGTCATTGCTTGAAGAGAAGTATACTTGTTATTATTTTTTAATGATTTGATTTGATTATTACTGTCAACAATTATTTTTTAAGCTTTCATTATGTTCGATCATGATTAGTTCGATTTAGAATTTTACTCGGGTAAGTCAACAGAATTATTTTTTATATATCAATTTCATAATTTGAATGCAATATTTTTTATATACTATTTTTCTTTTTAATTACATCATTAGCTTTGTGATGATTATATACTTATGTTTTTTACTATTTCAGTTCTCTTCTCAATTTATAATTGTTTCCCAATTTTATTTCTTCCCTTCAGTATTTCTTTTCTATCAGTTTAATTCCTTTTATTTGTAACTGCTTGACTATTTTCTTTTCTCTTTTTTACTATTTCTTCCCTATTGCTTAAATTTTTTCGTTATTTTAAATTACTTGTCTCCTAGAAATAAAATTGAAACAAATTATATTTTAATAATGAAAAATGTGTATCAAGACAAACTTAATGTAATACTTAATACTTAATAGCTAATTAAAATTTTAAGTATTTGATTTAATCATTATTATTTTATTTATTATAATTTTTATTATTATCACGTATTATTATATATAATATATTTTTTGTGATTTGTTATTTGGCCATCTGGGGTTTGCATAAAATAAAATATCTATCTATAACAAATTCGAAATCATAAAAATCCATTGCTTCAATATTAGAAAGAAAGAGGATTATTGTTACCAGAATTATATATAAGCTTGCAAAACTCTTAAACTTGCAATTTTTTGAAATCCTTGTTTAGAAAAAACCTTTACAATTTTACAAAAATTTCTATCTTACCGCTTAAACTTCAAATTACAGAATACAAATCTCTATATCAAAGCTACAAATTTAAAAATTCAGCTAAAATCGGTTCTTAAACTTCTGGAAGGTTAAAAAATGGCTAAACTACCGTTTCTATTGACAATTCTTATCGTCAGTTTCTTTCCATCGAATGCTTTTCCTGACATCCAAAACATCACAGATGTAGTACAGTACGCAAGAAATATCGTTGACACAATAAAAAACTCAACTTTACCAAGGATCGAATCGCAAGAAGCTGACACTTCATTAGTCGAAAGACTTAATACTACTAGAGTAGACCTTGCAAAAATGATCGAACGCAAAATGAACCGAACGGGTGGACAAGCAACAATCATCAGAGGCCTTAGATACATTTTGAAAAGAGATAACTTGACTGTATTCTTTTTGGACGATGCCATTTTGGATTTGCTCCCCCCGGAGCAGAAAGTTCAGATAAACATCAATAAGATTTTAATCAATTCGAAAGGTTTGGTCGAAGACCTTCTAAAATTAAAATTAACTTCTTACAACATGTTGCACGGAATGCTTCAGCAACTGAAGAGAAAACTAAATTTGCAATCAGAAACATACGATCGTGCTGTCAGTGACTTATTCGTTTTAACTATGCAATCAGAATTCAAGTTCCAAGAATTAAAGATGCTTGTCAAATATTCTAATACTCTGTCTGTTACGCCGTTTATGTTTAAACGTCTTGCTTCAGGTATTCTGGAATCAAGATCTGATGAATTAATGGATCATATCTATCCGTCATTTGCCAAGCTTTCGTCACGCCGAGTTCCAGGATTTTATAAAGCGCTTTTTAGATATCTTGTTGAAAACCAAGATGTGAGTATTTTTGACTATTTGTAAATGATTAAAAATGAAAAAAAAAATTAGAAAAAAGGTTGACCCTGCATGGAAAAAAGAAGACTCGAAAAATTACAGTATATAATGTAACGTGGCGCTTCGTGATGAAAACTGGAAAAATTACAGTTTCAGATTGTAATTATTACAGATTTTATAAGAATTACATTGAAGAATATAACATTTACATTGAAAGCTCTGAATATTAAATTAAAAAATTGAATTTAGAAAAATGTTATTTTAAACTGTAATTTTTCTAGTTTTGATTACGACGGGACCGATTTTACATTTTATACTGTAATTTTTCGAGTTTTCTTTTTTTCGTGTGAAGGCCATCCCTGCAACTTCCCGCTACGTTCGTAATTAAGCGCTCAAAATTGCACTTATTACGTTTTTAAGCTCTTCGAGCTCAAAAATATAATTTTCGTATAGTTTTGAGCTCTCCGAGCTCAAAAGTCTGATAAAAGTTTAATAAAACACTATTTTTTGAATTTTCAAACCGCAATAACTTTTGAATAAATGTACCGATTTTCACACGGTTGGCGGCGTTCGACGCAGTTTTTTCAAATTCTATAATATATTTTCAAACACAAGACCGGAAATTTCGGTGTAATTCGAAAAAAACACTATTTTTCGATTTCTTTCGTCAACGATAACTCACGAACGAATCAACCGATTTTGACCGGCTGGGTAGCGATCGACGTGGTTTTTCGATGTTAAGAGTTGATTAGTTTTTGGAATTGATCGGTCAAGCCATTTAAAAGTTATTAAAAAAAAAAACCACATTTGAAAAAATTTTTTTCGCAGTTTTTTTAAGATTTCTCAAAATCTGTTGGTCCGAATCGGCCCAACAAATTCAAAATATAAATTTAGTTGAACCCTTTCGAATAGCACCAACCGCGATCAAATCGGTCAAGCCGTTCAAAAGTTATGAGAGGTTTACACACACACACGCACACACACACATACAGACATAAAGACACCATCGCGGGAATAGTCAGGGAAGCTTCCTAGGACCTCAAAATGTTGAGATCTGATGAAAACTCGATTCTCGAAAAACGGGGTAAAAACAATAACTTCCCGATTTTTGAAAATTTTCAATTTTCTTAGCGGGAAATTTAAAAATTGATTGTATCTGATCAATGATAATTGGATCTTATTCGAAGTTGTAAATTATGTAATTTAAAAATTTTACATTGATCATTTAAAATAAAATTAAGACTACGTATATTTTTCAGAAATTTAAGTTCGAAGACACTTGTGATGTTGACCTACTAATCCAAACGCGAATAAAGCAAATTTACGAATTGGCACTTGTAATCGACTATCGTGTCTTAATGATGACTATCGCTACCCGAAAATATATGGAAATACTGCAATCAGGTATGTGACTTGACGTCAAAACATATCCATTAGTGTCAAATAAAATCAAATATCATTGGAATACTGTCTTTATAGGTGATTACAATGGTGAATTGCTGATAGAAAATCAAAACTTCATAAATCGAGCTCAAGATTATCTTCACGCAATGAAAAACCTGATGTCTAAAGCTCCCAGAGAAATAAAACGTTGTGATTTAGCAGATAATATGATCGGTACGTTTAATCATTCATTTCTTATTCGACTTCATCAATAATGACGATTTTTCGATCCCAATCATTGTTTTTTCAGCTGATTACAGTTTCTACTTATCTAACATATCTTCTACAATGAATAAGAACATGATAAGCTTGATACCTCAAGTAGCTAATATCACTAATAACATGTAAGTATTTTTCATTCGCATAAATACAAGTTTTGTTGCTAATCATACTGTTTCATTACAGGGTTGTTACAAACATGAAACTGCAGGCAAAGAATGATTGCGTGCAGGTACAGATCCAACAAGGACTTCTTCTTCCAGGTGGTGCCATTGATCAGAGTACCTTAAAATGGCTTTCACTGGATGACATAGTTCCCACGGAAAACGCCACAACTTCCTTTGAAAAAGTGCAAGGGAACATAAAAGTGCCACTAGTTTACGATCAAGATTTCACTGTCTTACGTCAAGGAAATGCTAGATTGAACATCGACGACATTAACTTGCCTGTTGGTTACGTTGTCACGGGTATCAGCTTTAAGAAAATGGCGGCTAACGATATCAACCAGTGGAATTCCAATGCAATAGGCTTGCAAGTTCTTGCTACGCCATTTGATTACTACACTGGTACTTTGAATCCATCTGAGACCAAACCGTCTGAGTGGCTGTCAGCTAATGAGTTGATAGAAATGAATGAATACGATGGAACTTACGGGTAATTTCGACATTCTAACTTAGTAATATTGACCTTGGACAAGTTTCTTGAACAAAATTCATTAAATAGAATTGAAAATTTTTTTAATAAGACAGATAATCAAGATTCTGTATCCAGACTGGCATCAAATTTTAACAAAATTTTGAAAGCAAAGAGTTCAGTTTTACTTGGTTGAGTCTGTAGCAAGAATTCGACAAGATTCTCAGTCAAAAATCTTGAACTATCCTACTTTTACAAGAGAATCTTAAAGTATGGTAGCAGGGAGCGTCAGATTTCTTGCCATTTTATTGCTACATTCTTGCTCAAGATTTGTTCAAGAATCTTTATGGAATATCTATGACAGTTCTTAAACAAGAATTTATGGGCAGTATCTTGAGCTAGAATTATCAAAATCTGGATGCAGATATTTGATTAAGAATCTTGAGTGAGACGTCTTGTTAAGAAAACATGATAAAATTTACAACTAGGGTAGTTATTATTCCAGCAGAGAAATCATAATATTCATAATTGGCTTCTTTCAGCAAAGTTGAGGTTGCAAAAGTGAACAAATTCATTGATTTCCATATGAGAAGTGTCTCCAACGACTCTCAAGAGGTTACGGTGCCATACTTGGATTTACGTCCAGCAGGGAGAGTGAGTCTTACATCGTTGAGTGGCATTGGTATTGTCCAACGAGAAAGTATTAATAACGACAGCTTGTTGGTTCCTAAACTTATTGCTGTTGATCATTCGGAATTTGTGATTGCTACGATGCACCCAAGCAAAAATGACTTTTTTACTCGCTCTCGAGATTACTTCAACAATGAAGATTATGATGAAGATGATGTTCTTTTTGATGCAGAAAGTATCGAAATTTGAAATTGTATTTGTTTTATCTTTGAGAAAAATGAATAAATAATTTTTAAATTATAAACTTTAATAATAACAGCTCATCTTAATTCTGTCTCGACTATATTTGTCAGTTATTAAATTGACTTTAGTTGTAGTTATTAAAGTTTGTAATTCTTTTTCATACTGTTGAGGATTAGGAATAAAATAAATAAATAAATAATATTAGATTATATTTTATTATTAGAGTAATTTATTCAAAAAATCTTTATGTTTTACATCGTGACAAAATTTTTAGTAACTAGAAAGAGTATAAAAAAAATTTTTGAAATTAAAAAATAAAGTGTACAAAAATATATATTTCCACACTGACACAATTAACAAAACAATATCATAAAAAAAATGATTATAAGCTTACTTTTACTTACAATTATGTCAAGTCATAAAATTTATTTGTGTGAGGTATTTTGTTATCATACGTTATAAAAAATATATATTCTGAAGTACACATCAAATAACTAATCTATGATGTTCGTCTTCTTAAATTTACTTTTGTTTTTTCGCTGGAAATAAATTTATTGATTTCATTGTCGTCATTAAATTTGACTATTTCTTCAGCTTTGATCCGTTCAGGTCGTTTGATATAGTTTTTACACATCTCAATAAATTTAGTAACATCGACTTCTTTTATTATATTTTGATAAAGCGAGAAGACATATTCGATGCCGATATAAACATTAGGTGCAAAAATTGTTACCAAATCACCGTTAAACTTTTTAACTTCCCGCTAAGAAAATTGAAAATTTTCAAAAATCGGGAAGTTATTGGTTTCACCCCGTTTTTCGAAAATCGAGTTTTCAACGGATGTTGACATTTTAAGGTCCTAGGAAGCCTTCCCAAATGTTTCCGCGATGATGTCCGTACGTCCGTGTGTTTTTGTAGGGGGGGGAATCCTTTTTACGGATTCTAGGCATAGCTGTTTGGCCTGGATATGTGGCGACTCGACGCAGCGTCATACTAACTCGACACTAACGCCCCTACCCACTAAACCCTAAACCCCTTTTCCTTCTTTCCTCAAATCCCTCATGGAAACCGCCGTCAGGCATTACTTCGTGAAGGGAGGATCTAGCTACTGCTCTTCCTTCTGGTGGCTAAGGTGTTAACTATCTTCCTTCTATCTTCTGCTATTTGCTCTTTTTCTTTCGGTGGAACGCAAGTCTTTAAGGACTTCTGTTGCAAACGTGTTGGTAGCGTTCCAGGCAGCTTCTGATGACAACATTGCTTCTACTAGTGAATCTGGTAGCATTCTCTGGTTCAGGATCCTCTCCAGTTCTTCACGCTGTGGATCGAAACGAGGACATACAAAGAAGACGTGCTCCGCGTCTTCAGCAGCTCCTGGGCAGGACGGGCACTCCGAAGAGTCATCGTGCTTAAAGCGGTGTAGATACTCTCGAAAACACCCATGTCCCGACAACATCTGCGTAAGATAGTAATTGACCTCACCGTGATTCCGGTTAAGCCAAATGTCGACCCGAGGTATGAGACGGTGCGTCCACCTACCCTTCTCTGCAGCATCCCATTGTAGTTGCCATCGGCCTATGCTCTTCTGCCGTTCTTCAATTCTAAGTTCTTCCGGGCTCAGTGCAGTTGACCTTTTTCGTTGGTAAAGGGTCTGCCTTTCCTCTGCTAGAACTCTAAGAGGTAGGGTTCCAGCAATGACGCACACTGCTTCTTCTGATATAGTGCGGAAGGCACTAGCTACTCGTAGGGCACTCAGTCGGTATATTGGTCCAGCTTTTCTCCATGATTCTTGGGTTTCCAGTGCATCAGCCCAAATGGATATTCCGTAAGTGAGCACTGATGTGACTACTGGTGACAATAGTAGCCTCCTGCTCTGCATTGGGCCTCCGATGTTAGGCATCAGCCGTGCGAGACTAGCCCTCACTACTGACGCTTTGGCACTGACATGTTCCACCTGCTGTTTGAAGTTGAGTCGTGCATCCAGCATCACTCCCAGATAACGGATAAATGGTTGTGATGTGATTTCTCGGTCACCGACATTAATCTTAATTGTTTCAACTTCTTTTCGGCTGGTAATAAGCACTGCTTCGGTCTTCTGCTTGGCCAGTTGTAGGTTCACTGTATCCATCCACTGGTTGATCTTCTCAAAAGTGATGTCAAACAGATGTTGAATCTCGTCGAGGTGTTTGGCGACGATCACTGCGGCAACATCATCCGCATACGCTACCAGTTTGACACATCTTGGAAGCTTCAGTCTCAGGAGCCCGTCATACATGATATTCCACAGAAGTGGACCAAGAACAGATCCCTGTGGCACACCACCGGTTATATCATACTCTTTTGGACCATTCTTTGTATCGTATTTCAGCACTCTATCTGTAAAATAGCTAATCACTAGTCTGCGAAGATATGTTGGCACGTTCTTCTCGTCGAGAGCTTGCATGATGCAGTCCCAATTAGCGGAATTGAAAGCATTTTTGATGTCCAAGGCAGCCACCAGGCAGTACTTCTTCGTTCCACCCTTCCATCTAGTTCCTGCGATTGCCTCTTTGGCCGTATTAACAACCAGGTTGATCGCGTCCAGGGTTGATCGTCCTTTCCGGAATCCATACTGGTTGTCTGCCAAGAGTGGGTCGACTACTGCATCTATTCGCTGATGGATGATACGCTCAAATATCTTACCCGCCGTATCTAGCATGCAGAGTGGTCGATAAGATGACGGTTCTTCTGGCGGTTTCTTTCCTTTAGGTAAAAGTACTAACCGTTGCTGTTTCCACTTACGAGGAAAAGTCCCCTCCTTGAGGCATGCGTTGTAAGCGTCTAGAAATAATGTTGGTGCTGCCTTTATGATGGTTTTCAAGGCTATAATAGGGATTCCGTCCAATCCCGGCGCTTTATTATTTCCTACCCGATTACAGGCCTCTAACAATTCTTCTTCAGTGACAGGTGGAATGTCGTCCAGTTCATCTTGCGTTGACTGATAATTGAGACTGTGTTGCTGTGGAAACAGCGCAGTGACGATTTTCTGAAGGAGTTGGGGACACGTAGGTGACGGCATTTGTTGTTTCTTCAGGTGCGTCATGACCACCTTATACGGCCGACCCCACACGTCTTTGTCGACCTCGTATATGAGCTCTTTCCAGCATCTTCTTTTGCTCTCTTTTATGGCCTTATTAAGTTCACGACGAGCTTTTTTGTACTCTGCGATCAGCACTGCAGAGTAAGGTCGTTGATAGCCACGCTGTGATATTCTTCTCTTTCGATGACACTCTTTACGGAGGTTGCTGATATGATCATTCCACCAGTGTACCGCAGGTCTTGAATTCATAACACGTTTGCGAGGCATACTGGCATCACAAGCTTGTGTTACTCGCATCATCAGAGCCTTAGTATGTTCTTCTGCACATCCAGTCTCTATCGGATCACTATCGAGGGCTGTTAGCAATACTTCTGGGTCAAGAGATTTCACCTTCCAACCGACGGTGTTAAATTGCTTGATAGGCCCCCGGAGGTTCTGGTCGTTTGACGTTTCCCAGAGTATCGCATGATGGTCACTGGCAGTGTAGATGTCCAGTACCTTCCAGTTAGTGTTACCTTTAGCAAGGCTGGTACTGACAAAAGTGACGTCTACAATCGAGCTTGCGTCACCTTTGGTGTAGGTCGGCGTGTCACCACTGTTGAGCAAGACTACATCTAGTGTAGAAAGAGCTTCTAGCAGCTCTCTTCCTCGTGCATTAGTCTGCTTACTGCCCCAGTCCACTGCCCAGGCGTTAAAGTCCCCGGCTATCGCCACTGGATGATGTTGCTTCGCGTCCTCGGTCAGTCGATCCAAGAAGTCAGTAAACTCAGCAATTGAGAGGCTAGGTGGTGCGTAGCAGCTGTAAAAACGGATGCCATCTACTGATGCTGCTACAAAGCCAGCGCTGCCATTGGTAGCTACACTCTGGAAAGGGAGCTTACCACAAGCCCAGATCACAGCTTTCGTGGTGATATCCGTCTCCCAAGGTTGTCCAGCTAAATGTTTATATGGCTCCGATAAAAGCACAACGTCGAGCTTTAATTCCCGTACTGTCTGCATAAGCAGGTCATGCGCAGCTTCGCAGTGATTGATGTTAAGCTGCAGTATCCTCATGTTCGTTTATTTGTCAGCTTCTGGAGTGCTTCTTGGAAGACTGGGCATCGGCCAGAACCAGACTGCTGAGCAGTGTCCTGAGAGCCAGGTTTTTCCGCACATAACGCACATTTCACTTTATTTGGGCATTGAGCAGCTTGATGACCTGTTTGCCCACATTTGATGCAAAGCCCAGATCGGTCGACTTCGCTTTTACATTGGGCAGTAGTGTGCCCAAAGTGCCAGCACTTATAGCATCGTAATGGTGTCTTAATTGCTCTGACACGGCAATTTACCCAGCCAATCCTTATTTTGCCTGTCTTTCCAAGTATCTTCTGCACTATTGCTGCTGGCAATCGTACCGAAGCAGTTTGAGTACCTCTGTAGGCCGGACGAATTTTAATGACATCTTCAGGTATTTCGTAGTCATTTCCAGCTGCCTCTTGTAAGGCCTTCCGGACATCGTCTTTAGTTGTTTCGTCGTCAATGTCCCGGATTTCAAGCTGTTCCTCTGGGCCTTTACAGATGACTTGCGCTTCTTCTTTAAGGATGCTCTTGATGGTCTTCAGCAAAGCTTGTCCTTTGTCTGCGGTCTTTCTGGAAAGCGTAATGAGCATATTCCCATCATTCGTCTTTTGAACCTTGTCAACGACGTCACGGGTCTGATCTGGTGGGACATCTTTTTTAATCCGACGCAGTATCTCGGCATATTTTGCCTTCTCAACGGGTCGAATAATTAAGGCATCTGGTTTGGTGAATTTTCGCGGTTTTTCCCGCTTAGGCTCCGGCCGAGATTTGTTCACCGGTTGTTTTGGTAACCGCTCTCTCGCTTGCTCCTTCTTCTCCTTCTTGGATTGGACCTTCTGCCATTCAGTCACCTCTTTTTTTCCGGCGTTCTGCACTGCCGTGTTTTTCGGAGGGCTTGGTTTCAAGTCCTTTTTCTTCACAACTTGGCAGATCGTTGGGTGGGGAGAAGATCGATCTTTTCTCTTAGTTGACTTGCTGCTAGTTCTGATTCTGTCTTCCGCGACTGATTCACCGTCACCTTCGGCTCCAGTGTCCATTGCTTCTTCATTCACGATAGTTGCTTGAATGCTTCTCTCCGGTGTTGTGCGAGAAGTGCGTCGTACTGTTAAACACCATTCTTCATCAAGTTTCTTGAATCTCTGGAGGGCATTGGCTACGCTGGTCGTCTTGGTCTTAATCTCCTTGTGGATATTGACCTTAGATTGGATGAAGTCATTTAGCTCACTGGTCAGCTTTTCAAGGCGTTCAAACGCTTGCGACCGCTTCATTTCAGCGCTTGCTTCAATCGCTGCTTGTTGGGCATGAGGCCCGTTTTCACTATTGTTGTTTTCCTGAATTTTACTCATACTTTTAAATTCACCAGCGCATCGTACGGAGTGGAGCGGGTTGTCATAACTAGGAACGGGTGTACCCTCGGAGATAGTACTCCTACCCCAGTTCCCTGAGGCCTAGCCGACACTTAGCCAGCCCCGGAATACACGGACGGACTAGACTCGCTCGGAGCGGTGAAGATTCCGATCTCTAACACTCACTGCGTACTTCCTGATCAAGGCCCGAAGTGGCTGGCTCCTGATCCACTGCTGCAACTTACACCTCGGCAGAGCAAGCTCACATCAGCCGTGGCCCCCCGCATCGTCGGAAATAATCGACACGGGTTCCAGACACTCCCAGTGAGTTACAGCAGGGAACGATCGTCTTGTTAGGTCAGTTAGTGCGACCAACCCATTAAAGGGGAGTTTTGTCCACGGGAGCGTATTTTGTTTGGTTATTTTGCTTGGCTCCTACCCGCTGTACCTCATCAACTAAGAGATTAAGTGTCATCCAAGGACAGCGAGCGTTCTCCCATCCGCTCGGGGAGACGCGCCCGGTAGCAGTATCTCTTCTGCCCCGAGTGTGTGTGTGTGTGTGTGTGTGTGTGTGTGTGTGTGTGTGTGTGGGTGTGGGTGCCTTCCCACCTTAAATTCGTCAATGGCCTTGTGTTGCTACGCCGTGATAAACAGACTTTGACGCCGGAGGGGAATTCCTAGAACATACCATGTGTTAAAATCGTGTACATTATTGACGGTAGTGGTGATGACACTACTAACAGTAATTTTGGGTTTTTTTATGATTCACCGTTATTTGATTATATATTGACATCATTTTTTTAATTTGAAACTTGTAGTTGCTACTTAACAAGTAAATTAATGAAGATTAACCCGATTTTATTTATTTATCTATCAAACAATCATTAAATCATTTAAATAATTTGATAATTCTTAAAAAGACATAAAGCGCGTTTAAATATGTTTATTTAAAAGACAGTACATTTAGATTAGATGTCAATAGATAAATATAAACATGGTACTGTAGAAAATTAAACCAAAGCGCTGATTAATATATCTTATTTGGAATGATTCAATTCATACAAATTGTGTACCTGTATATTTGTCAGCTCAAATCATTTTTTAATTATTTTAAATCATTCGAAATTAGATTTTTTAATTAGGGAGAATATTAAACGTTCCATTTTTCGTTTACAAGATATTTAACTTTTAAAAATTCCAATAAAGTGTTTTTTCAACATAACTTCAAAATTTTTTTTTTTTTTTCAGTACATCAATTACATTAACTACATCAATAGTATCAATAAATAAAACAATCGTCGTGATATTATGGTCTCTATAACTTTGCTATTCTTTACCATTTTTGACTAAAAAGTCGATTCATAGTTATTATTATTTACAACATAATCTTAACTTACTCCTGTTCTCTATATTTTTTCAGAATCGTTACTTCTAACGAGTTTAAATTTAATAAATAATTAAGTTTATCTAAGGTGATTCACTCGCAAGATACAGCTTGTGATATTACTTTTTTTCTCACTCACTAGCTCTGTCTTTTTCGGGGGCTGTTTTATATTCACTTTTACTCATGGGTATTTTTGTTTACTCCGCTAGTTCATTGATAATTCCTAAAATACCCTGATGGTTAGTAATCCATTTATTTTTTAAAGCTATTTTAAGTATGTTGTTATAATTAATATCATTTTTTATAATCAAAATATACTTTACAAGGAAAAGAACTAAAAATTTACAATTTTCTCACCTTTCTAGCTGACTGTTCAAATGCATCATTTTTAATTACAATTATTTCATGCTTGATTTGAAATTTTAACAACGCTTGTATTATGCATTCTATAACAAATATTTAAAGTTTTAAAAACTTCTTTAAATTTTGCGTTTTGGGACAAACTACACTAATTCATCAGAAATAAAAAAATATAATATTGCGCAACAATGCATTTTTCTTTTAGATTGAGTTAAGCTGCATTTATTAAAAAAAAAAATTTTATTACGAAATTCATTAATCTTGTGATAAAAATAAATAGTTCAAAATGTTATTAACAGTTTTATATTAAAACAATCGCACTAGAGTTATTAATTGTTGGGGAAACTTTGACATTGTAACCCTATAATTCAGTACTACAAATATTGTTTCAGTATTTATTTAGTTTATTTACATTATTCATTATTTCATGATTAAAAAAAATAAAATAATCATGTTTTATAATGTTTTACATACTTACTGAGTATAACGCTTGGTTGTATTAGTTACAAACTAGTTTCGTGATAAACAATGTTACATATAACTGACTGATGGTATGACATTTGTCCGAAAAGACATTTTTCCGAAAACAGATTTCGGGCGGTCGATAACTGACTAAAAAGTTAACCGGACAGCCAAATGATGGCGCAGGCAGTTCTAAATTCGAAAAAAATAGCCATAAGACAGGAAAAGATAGCTTATCCGAACAAAAACAGTTTCACTGTAAAAAAGTCGCGCCAAGTCCACGTTCATAAGACTATTAGGAAAAAAAATTTTTTTTTTTCTTTACAAAAAGATACAAAATAAAAAAATTAAAAAATCCGAGTAACCGATATGATTGTTTATGATTTTCGGAAATTAAAAAAAATTTTATTGTAAATTTAAAAATTAAAAAAAAAATTTTAGAACGTATTTAGTGTGCGCGGTTACAAAATATTTTACTTTTAATGAAATTCGTAAAATCTATTTACTAGGACTTTAAAAAATTGAAATACACAATGACGCACACCAAGTACGTTCTAAAATTTTTTTTTTAATTTTTAAATTTACAATAAAATTTTTTTTAATTTCCGAAAATCATAAACAATCATATCGGTTACTCGGATTTTTTAATTTTTTTATTTTGTATCTTTTTGTAAAGAAAAAAAAAAATTTTTTTTTCCTAATAGTCTTATGAACGTGGACTTTTTTACAGTGAAACTGTTTTTGTTCGGATTTTAGTATTTTTTGTAATTATAATGAAAATTTACAATTGATAACAACTTAAATCTCGTGTTGACTGCATTTTTTACTGCAAACTATCCCCTTGAAGCTACAGTTTATGTAGATGTAATTCTAGTGCACCCTGGCGGCCATAGATGCAAGCTATGAATCACTTTTTTTTACTGTAGTTGCGTGTCTATAGGAAGGATTGCTACACATTTTTATTTTATCTAGTCTGTGGCGCTGATATTCCCCATCGAAAAAAGTCAGGATCGAAATTTCTGGGCTTACTATAGTTTGTGCTGATAAAATTTAATAATTTTAAGTGAATTAAGTGGTATAATTGATTATAATTAATTAATATCAGTAAAATAAAGTATAAATTAATTTTATAATATATCATTTTGGAAAAAGGAGAACCATATAATTAAATAAAATTTTGCAACCTCGAAATACCGTTCTGCTTACAGTAAACACAGTCGGTAGTCTGGCGCTCCGTTTACAACGGATTTGAACGGAACTTGGCGCCAGATTCTACCAAATCTGAGGATAAAGTTCATAACGAATATAGAGAATTTACACAGATACTGGGGGTAAGCCACGCTCGTATACAGAGTAGGGGAAAATGCTGTGTAGAAACAGCAATCGAAAAACTATACGTTAAGGTATTATCCTCGCGACTTCCGTCGTCAAAAGTTTATGCTAGAGTGTATGGTACACATACTGGATAGTCATTATTGACAAGCTTAAAACTTTTTGCTGTTTATGTACTTATTTCAGCCAATCACGAACGAGAAACTGATCGTTTGAAAAGTCTGGCAACACTGCGTGAGCGTTGAGACATTTTATAGTGGTTATACTGGAGTGTTTTGGAGTAACTGTAGACTAACCTCTGTTTTGACACATGCGTTTATTTATTTATTTACATAGGGGAAGGACGGGCAAAACGGATATGTTAATTTGAAAATGAAATAACAAATATATATTACAATCATATCCATTCTTAACTTTGGCTAATAATTTTTTGGGTAATTGAAGTTTATAATTAAAGTAAAATAAAAATAATAACAAAGAAATTCTTCTTCGAAATTAAAAAAAAAAAAAAAAAGTCAACATTATCCGTTTTGCCCTACCAAGGCGGGCAAAATGAATACTCAGGTCGCGTAAAACGAATACTGATTGGAAAATACATTTCAATCAAAACAATCGTCGCAAAAATATCAACCGCGTCCTGAATATGAAGAAAAAAAATCAAATCTGCATCGTCCTTAACAACATTAAACTAAGTACTGTATACTTACGATTTAAAATTTTTTTTTTTTCCTAAATTTCAATATTTATAAAAAAAATTCCCACAAGTATGCAAAACCAATGCTTTATCGATAACGGTAAGCGTAGTTACATAATAGATTGATAGATTGCTGTCTAAAATGTTTCTATCGACCGACCAGCGATTTAAAACGATTATTCATTTTACCCGCCCTCTCCGTCTTGCCCGTCCGTCCCCTACATTTATTCAAAAATATAATTACAATGTCTGAAAAATTGACTTATAAAGGACGATTCATAAAAAAAGTCCTTGAAAAACGACAGAAATCTTTAGCAAATATGAAAATAACTAAGCAAATAACAAATAGAAAAAAAACAATTGATAATAATGTTTTGTTTTTTCAGAAAAATCAGTAACTAATTTTTTTATGTTGATGTATTAACTGATTTTAAATTTTAGTATTTTTTTTATTTTTTCATCTGACTATTATTTTTATAACTTATGAAAGATTAATAAATATTATTATATTAAAATTGATAACTTTTTGAATTTTTATAAATATAGAAAAATACTTATTTTCATAAAATAATCATTGTTATTTTTTTTAAATAAATAAAATTAATAACTATAATATTAAACCTAACGTAAATTAAACTTTTCAAATTTGTCAGCGCATGCGCATCTCATACTTCTTTCGCGGCTCACAAAACTTGCCCTGTTGCCACAGCTTTATTAACGTATCCCCTCCTCGGTTAAAGTCTGGTAAATTTTTCATTACTTATTAATAAATATCTCTGAAACTGTGTGGTAATTATCAATGAATTTTTTTTTTTAAATTGTTTAGTTGTTAGTTAACATTACTCTAGTTTTTTAAAAAGATCCTAAGAAAAGTTTCTAAGATATAAAAATGTTTGTAGGTAAACTTTTCGATATCCCGTATACCGTAATGTATAAGAGCGTTCAACACTCAAACTTTGAAATTAAATATCTCGGAAACTAGATGGTCAAAAATTCTCAAATTGCGCCAATCGATGCAGAATTATATAGATATTAACCTGCCAAAGTTTAAAAAACATCCTAAGAAAACGACTCTGGCGAGGGTAATACCTTAACATTGCAGCAAGCATTCCCATTACATAATGATTGTGCGGATTAAAAATTAAGGTGATTGACTGTATGTATAATTAAAATATCACAGACAACGGAAAAATCTTTAATTAATTAAATTTTTAAGCCAATTCTAAAGAGTGTTATTTATTATTTAGCACATTAAAGCGGACGGGAAGCAAAAAATTTTATAAAGTCATTTATATTGATGACATTTTTAATGTAATTCCAAGTCATAATATTGTTTCTTATGATACTAATTTACTCTTAACTGAATGGTTGCATAAAATAGATTGTTGGCTTAAGGGTAATCAACTTTCCCTGAATATAGATAAGACAAATTATATTACTTTTGGTAGTTACATTGATAGTGTTCCTTACAAATACAAACTATTTATAAGCAACAAAGAGATTAATAGAGTAGATAGCTGTAAATATCTTGGAATAATCTTTGATAAGAACATGAAATGGAACATTCATACTAATGAACTGGCAAAAAAAATTAAATTTTTCTTGTATTTGTACTATAAGTTGAAACATTGTATACAACCTATTGTATTGAAAACAATATATTATGGGTTGTTTGATAGCTTAATTAATTATGGAATAATTGCTTGGGGTGGAGCATATGAAAACTCCGTTAAATATCTTGTTAATGTACAAAATAAATTAATAGACATAATATTCATTAATAATCAACTAACTGCCCCGCTAAAACTCAAAGAAAATTTTGTTGTCAGTGCTTTAACCAATTATTTTGAACTTTGTAAAAATCAGTATGTTGAAAGACCTTTCAATACTCGAACTAAACAACTCCCTCTCCCGAAAAAAAATAAGAAATTAAGTACTAAGAATGCCTGTTATGTAGCAATAAAATATTTCAATTTTCTATCTAATGATATGAAGCTGTTAAGTGTTTCTAAAAAAAATCTTGCGTAAAAAGTTAGGGATATGGATAAAATCCAGTCCTACTGTAGTAATTTAGATTTTAAGTTACTATGCATGTGTTTAATACTTGATACTTTGTACAATAGAACATGCCTTCTATAACTTTATGTAAAACATTGTATAACTTTTTGTATTCCTTCTGGTCTCTATGCACAGGTGTAACCCACCTCTATAGAACTATTGTCAGAAGTAAAATAAATAAATAAATAAATAAAATAAATAAATAAATAAATTTGCTGTTGATCAACAGCAATCTTATTTTTTATTATTTCATTTATTAATGGATCTATTTATTTATTAATAAAATTTTTAGATCAATTTCGAACGGTTTAATTTATTATTTTGCTAATTACAACTGACAGAGAGCATAAAATTATAATAAAGTCATTTGCTGTTGATCAACAGCAATCTTTTTTTTTTATAATTTAAATAATTAATAAATTTATTTATATATGAAAAAAATTTTTAATCAAATTATAAACGGCCTTATCGATTATTTTGCTCAATAAAACAGACCGGGATCATAAAATTATAATAAAGTCAATTGCTGTTGATCAACAGCAATCTTTTTTTTTTTATTATTTACTTTATTAATGAATTTATTTATTTATTAAATAAATTTTTGAGCAAATTTTAAATGGTCTTATCGATTATTTAGCTGAATAAAACTGACGGGGAGCATAGAATTATAAGAAAGTCAATTGCTGTTAATCAACAGATGTCCCGCAGCTGTATCGTGTAATGCGGATCAGTAGTAGCGCGCAGGACTGGCAACTAGAAGGACTCGAGTTCAAATCCCGTCGACACTCAGAATTTTTCATCAGATATTTGATCGCAAATATTCTGTGAGGCCCAATTCCTACTTATTTTTAATTTAAAAATTAAAAAAAAAAAATTTTATAAAATTAAAAAAAAATATAAAATTTTTTTTATATAATCTATATATATATATATAGGGAAAGTGGGTTTCGTAGACCGTCAATCACGCAAAAACTACTGAACTTATTATATGATCGAGCGAGCCTGCCGAAGGCAGGCGATGCTCGATCGTAATTATATTGATTGTTTCGTTCGAAGAGATCACATTGTAGTACTGCCTTGCACACCAATTGTCACCACAAAGTTAAGCTGTAAATAAAAATGAAGTTAGCTACGTTGTAACACCGTCATATGTCCAACCTCATGCAGTTTAAAGTAGTTGTTTCTAGAAGAGATCACGGGAGGGATAATACAATAATTTTTAAATAATAATTAACAATAATTAGAGGGTGGGGTGTGATCTCTTCGAACGAAACAATCAATATAATTACGATCGAGCATCGCCTGCCTTCGGCAGGCTCGCTCGATCATATAATTATATCTCATGTTTCGTTCTCGAGATCACATTGTAGGATGTTCAGAGTATCATTTGAAAAAAAATATAATTATTTTTATTAATTTAACAATTCTTTAATTGAACAATACATTTTTTCTTTTTTTTTTTTTTTTTTTTTTATAATAACACACTTTTAGCAAATGTACTCAGATCTTGTACAATAGGTCTATTATAAAATTTTTCAAAAACCTTTGAGTTTTCTGACCAGCCAGCAAGATTCTTGATAACGGAGAGATCGACTCCTTTAGCTAAAGCTGATGATGTAGAAGCATGTCTGATGCTGTGAGGAGTATATTCACTTGATATACCACAGTTAAATAGAAACATTTTCAACCATCTGCTCAAAGAATCTTTTGAAGCTGCTCTAAAAGGTTGTCTTGTTGTAATAAATAAAGCTTCTATTTTGTTATTGATCAACAAATCAGATGTAACTTTTAAATAAGCTTCTAACATTGAAGCAACACACAAATTTTTATATTCAGGAAACCGAGGAAGAATAAGGAGAGGTTGATGATGACCACGTCTTGACGTCTTAATAAAATCCGGAATTTGAATTTCATAACCGTTCTGAACTTTTTTAATATTTGATCGTTTAATAAGGGATAGAGTTTGTTTACGATGCGCCGTAATTAAGGCTATTGACATTAATAACTTGTTAGTTAATTCTGGTAAACTAAGAACACTGAGCGGACTCATTTGTTCTAATTTATTAATAACCGGATCAAGACTGTAAATTTTATTGTACTTAGGTTTACTGGGTTTCTCTTTATAAATCCCTTTTAACAGACAAGATAATAAAGGACTCTGTCCAATATATTCTCCACAAATTAACGAAAGAGCCGAACGACAAGTATTCAGAGAACTATAAGAAGCACCTTGATGAAATTTTCCAGACAACCAGTCCGCAACTTGACCCTCAGTTGGCCTGTATAAGTTCAAGTCTTGAGATTTGCAAAAATAATACCAATCTACAATAGGTTTAGTGTATTGTTTAAGAGTAGATTCAGTAATCGAGTTGAGGAGAAGACTAACAGACTCTTCTTTTACTCCTTTCAACTTGAATGCTTCGCAGATAATCTTCCTGCCATCAGGGTTAATTTCGCGGCTAATGGATGTTGCATTTTCCTGTCAAGACCAAACAAAAGATTATTTGAAGGTTGAAAAAATAATGGAGGAGATTCCAATAATGACAACCACAGAGGATACCATGGTTGCGCATGCCAATCAGGAACCACTACAATTCCACAAGCTTGGTCAACTTGAATTTTTTGTAAAACTTTCAAAATTAGAGAAAAAGGAGGAAAAGCAAAAAAATAAAAATCTGTCCAACTTAAAGTGAATGCATCAATACAAAATGCATCTGGTTCTTGATGCCAGGAACAATACAGACTACATTTAGTATTTATTTTTGATGCAAACAGATCTATTTCCGGAATACCTAATTTTCTGGTAATTTTATCATAAGCCCATGTGGCCAAGGCCCATTCTGTGTCGACATTATCTACTCTTGAAGCTAAATCAGCTTCCGTATTTTCTTGAGAGGGAATATAAGATGCAAAAAGCCACAAACGTCTTTGCTCACACCAAGACCAAATGTCGTATGAAATGTTATTTAAGTCCTGAAATTTAGTACCTCCCATCTTGTTTAAATATGCAATCGCCGTCGAATTGTCAATTTTCAGAAGAATTTCACAGTTTGTTAAATCAAAAGCAAATGATTTTAAGCCATTGAATGCCGCCAAAAGTTCTAAACTGTTAATATGAAAACGTTTTTCTTCAATAGACCACTTGCCATAAGCAACTTTACCATTGCAGTAAGCACCCCAACCCATCAAAGATGCGTCCGAAAAAATAGTCAAATGAAAGGCAGATTGTTTGATGATATTTTTGGATGTTAAAATATTTTGTTTCCACCAAACAAATTCTTTTTTCAAAGAGGGAGATAGGTACATCGATGCTTCGTAATTATCGCCAGCTTTTAATAAAACTAAATACTTATTTCGTTCGAACGGTTTAGAATGAAACCAACCATAATTTATTCCCGGACAAGCAGCAGTTATTTTGCCTACAAATTGAGCAAATTCCCTTATGGAACAAATTTTAATATTTTCAAATTTAGAAATTAACTCAAAAATGTGGTCTCTTTTATTTTGAGTTATTTCTATAGTCATAGAATTTGAATTAAGAATGAACCCTAAAAACTGACAAGATTGAGAAGGAATCAAATTACTCTTAGATCGATTTATTATAAATCCAAGAGATTCTAATAATTCAATAGTCATACTAATGTTTTTAAGCACAGTTCTTCTGACGGAGCTACTAACCACCAATCATCTAAGTAGACTACTGATGTCCAACCTTGACTTCTCAAAATACTTATAACTGGTTTTAAGATTTTCGTAAATACCCACGGAGCAGTGTTCAATCCAAATGGCATGCAAATAAACTCATAAAGTTGACCGTTCCAACGAAATCTAAGATATTTCCAAAAATTTTTATGAATAGGAATCATTAAATATGCATCTTGTAAGTCAATATTAGCCATAAAACATCTTGGAGTAGTTAATTTTAAAGCTGTTCTAATATCCTCCATTTTGAAATGAGTGACATCAATAAAAGAATTTAATTTTTTTAAATTTAAAATAAATCTCATTTTTCCATTACTTTTAGGAATAAGAAAAATACTGGAGAGAAATTGACCCTTAACGTCACTACATTTCTGAACAGCTCCTAAAACTAAAAGATCATCAATAGCTTCTTGCATTGCATTATTATCGGACAATAAATCATTACGAGGTTCTTTATGCTGTATTGGAGTAGTCAAAAAAGGTATTTTATAACCAGATATTGTTTCTAAAATAAAACTATCTAAAGTTATTTGTGACCAAGCTCGTAAAAAGAATTGTAGTCGACCAGCTATAGAACTAACCTCTACTTTGTGTTGTTTGATTGGGACTGATGGCCCTTGGATTTGGTCAGAGATCGAGTTTGTGGTGGTGTCGATCGATTGAACTGGCCAAATTTTTGGAATGGTTTCCGGTTGAAGCCCGACTGAGACGGGCCACCTCGCGACGTAGCCGGGCTCTTCCAGTTTAAAAAACGCTTCCGTGAAACAAAAGTCTTCTGCTCGGGTTGGGATTTCAAGGTTAAACCTGCTTTTTCAACCGTAGAAGAATCTTTGATCCTTTTAGAAAGATCCTTGCCGAATAAAAACTCGTCAGTGACAGATTCTTCTAAAACAGTCTTGCGTTTAGACTCCACGTGTCACGGTGTTCACACGCCGTGGCATTTCCCGCCGGGCTTGAGCACACTGGTGTGGGAGGCTCCGCTAGATGGCGGCACCTCCCGGGCGAATAAATTAAAATTTATTAGAAATAAGATTTAGTTTTAAGTTTATAGCATTTACTTGTATTTTATTTCAGCCCAAAACGCGATCAAGGTGATTGCCGGCGACTGAAATTACTAGTCGACAAATTTAATTATTTAGTTTAAATAATTAATTTATTTAATTAAATTAATTTATAAAATGTGCGGGGCCCAAGTAGACGGTCGACGGGCCTGAAGATGCCTGAGGTCCCCAATTTGGAGCACACGAGCCTGAAGCTCGGCTCAAATTTATGCATAAAACTCACGTTTGGGTATTTGTCGTACGATTATTTAAATAATGGTTATAATTGTTGTTAAATTGATATTTCATGCGGGTGCCGGCTCGATTCATGCCCTAAAAGAGAATCATTTGTCACGCGGTGGAATTGGATTTTTGAAAATAATACTGGCAATAGCCGAGGTGATGGAAAGTCCCTCGAGATGGCAGGTCAGTATCTGCAACTGGTTGCATGCTGCCGGAAAAAGAAAAGAGTCACAGGCGTGAAACTGGATAGAGTGCATCGGTGTGTTCAAGCCAGTGCATAGTCTCATTTCATTAATAAAGCAATTGCTCATAAATATCTATTGGTTCCACCGAAATTGTTTGACCTGGTGATTGAACGTAATTTGGTAAGTCCTTGATAATTTTCCACCGTGGTGACTGTTGAGATTCTCCTGGGCAAGATCCAGCGCCGGTTTCCCACGTGAGGCGGCCATTTTGGCCACGTGGCTAATTGATAATAAATTAATTGCAGTGAACTGTTTGATAATAAGATTGAATTCATTAATAACCAAACGTGGGTTAAATCGTTGAGAAACTAAATATAGGCCTCTCGGGGGAAATTTGCGGCGGTTAATTACCTGATCGCGTCCTGTGGCTCGTGCCGAAATTTTATTGCGCACTTACTAAGATCAAAATTTAATTATGCGATAATTTTATGATTACTTTTCTGTATAATTATTATCATTATTGTTGTTCATGCTTTGCGACTAATTTCTGTTTGAAGTCGGCTGAGATAATTCGCGGCCAACATTATTTTGTTGTAATTACTAGTAATTTTTGGAAATTATAATTTAGCTTATAATTAGCGAAGCAAATCTTATTTTGCAATATTTATAGAAATTATTTCGCATTATTTGCATTTATCGTTTTGCGTTGTTTATAAATAATTATTTGCAACAGTTATAAATATTAGTTTGCATTATTTACATTTATTATTTTGCGTTATTCATAAATAGTTATATGCAATATTTATAAATCTTAGTTTGCATTATTTACACTTATTATTTTGCGTTATTTGTAAATGATTAGTTGCAATATTTGTAAGGATTGTTTTGCATTTTTTATAAATAATATCGTATTCGATATCATTTAAACTTGACCATTGTTATAATTATTTTTGCGATTATTGTTATATCCGAAGGCAGACATAACGCATTTGAGATTAACAAAAGTTAATTGTTGATTAAGATATTCAGAAAGAATTTATTTGTATACAGAAATAGGAATAAGTCGGCCTGCGAGGATCTCAACAATCTCGACCTCTGAGGCCGTAATTAAAATAAACTTATCTATGAAAATTTATTTAGTTAATTAATCTGATAATTTTTCAAATTACTTCCTTTCTGCTAACTCTCACTTTCCTGTATCTCTCCTAATACTTATTCGCCTTATGCTAAGTACTCGATATAAAATATTACTCTGCCGTCTATTATCTATTATTACATTCATTTGATCTCAATATTAGCTTTAACTATTTCGTGACTTATTTTTCATTCCCATCCTTTCGAGTTGTTAATTGATCGTCCGGTAAGGCCCTTGGCACTTTATCATTTTGGTAATTTTTATACAAAATTACCTGGCGCCCTCATCGTGCACTAACCCATCCTGGGTAGTCTCGGGTTCATTTTGTTAATTTGTCGATTAGGGGCGAGCGTGGAAAACCGTACCCAGCCGGTATCTCCGCCTCCGGTGGGAATTCATTTGAAATTCAGGGGAAAGTTTTGTTACATGGCGCCCAACGTGGGGCCAGGGAGCCATTAATCGATCATTTATATATTTTTCGATACCCGGGCGATAATTGCGGGGAACGATTTGATTACAATTGAATGTGAATGAAATTTGAGCGTTCCGTATAGGTTATACGCGGGTTATGAGTGAGATGGATGATTATAGTTGGGATTATGACATTTCGGATGAGGAATTCGGGTCAATGGTAGATGAGTTACTAGGCGAAATGGACGAAACGCTGCTTCAAACTGAATCGTGGTTTACCACGACGCGAGTTGAACGTCTCAGGGGTGGAGCAGATGACCCTGAGCTTGAGCTACCTCCGGCGACGCCAGGCGAGTCGATGTCAACAGTCCAGAATCCCCCGGTCCAGGACTTGAGAAGCGAGCTAGTCGCTGCGTCGAATAAAGAGGACCTCGAAGAAACTCTCCCACCGACGGAACTTACCTGGATCCTCGACCTGCCCATTGCTAACTTGAAGCTAATGATGGCCAGCTTTGGACTGTCGACCCTAGGTTCAGAGGATGTTCTCAAGAATCGTCTGAATCGGTACCATCAGACGCGTCTTCAGGTTCCCAATGTTCGATGGAATCCTGAAATCGACTGCATACCCGCCCACGCCGAAGTAATTCCAGAGTATTTGGAACCCGGTCCACTTCGCGTGTATTTAAGAGGCCGCGGGGTCTCGGACATTGGAGATGACGACACGCTAAGAAGGCGCATGCGTCGACTGCTATTTAAGGATGAAGGAAAAGACGTACCATGGGATCCGATCGTTGATGGAACCCCAGATCGCCTGCCTATCAATATTCAGGCACAGCCACGAGGTTCTCAGGGGGACATCCCGATCGTGACTTTGCACGATGACCCTGTTCAATCAGTCCCCGAGAACACCCGAACCAGCACCACGACAACAGAGGGTGGGCGAGGACCACTGACGTCTTCACGCCCTCTTCGAACAACTAAAATAAGATCGGCATATGCAGAGGCCGCCCTTGACCAGTACGCCACTCGTCGCGAGTTCTCAGAAGTCCTACAAATTTATGAAGATCGACTTTATTCAATTTTGAATAGCTGGCGGGCTGAATTAGCACCTATTCTTCCGTCTGCGTCGTCGCCAGTGGGCGCTAGCACGTCGGGGCCACCCATGCCGGACATAAGCGTAATTCCACATATTACTCGATCCTCCTCACTAGCGAGAACCACTGTTACGACCGTCACAGGCACTCGTCCAACGGCGAGGACGAGTCAGGCAAGCAATCCATGCCAAGTAGTGGTGGATGGAGCCACTGCACAAGCCCACGGTGGTCGCGCGGGTACTATCTCGCGTCCGGTAGTCCGTTTTCAGGACACCAGCCGAAGCTCGAGAGGTCGCGAGGGTCGCCATTCTTCGTCAGGCAGTGAATCTTATGATTCAGAAAGCTCGGAATATATGTCGACACACTCCTCTGACTGCTCGCGACACTCAAGTAGGCATCGATCGCCGTCGCGAGGGCGTGAACGCGATTATGGGGCTATTGCACGTAATTGGCAGCTAAAATTTTCGGGAGATTCCAGCATGACCAGCGATGAGTTCCTGCGAAGATTGGACGTAAAAATCCGAAGCGCCTCCATCCGTCAGCGCGATCGTTTATCTATTTTACCTGACGTTTTTACCGGCATTGCTGCAACTTGGTTCTCAGCACATTGCCACGACTGGTACGATTGGAACGATTTCGTACATGATTTTTAAATCGTGGTTTCGCAGCGGACGGCGTCGTGAGGAGATTAAAGAGGACATACGCGCGCGTAACCAGGGTGAGGAGGAAACTGCCACAGAATACCTGATTTGCCTGAAAAGCCTATACTCGCGCTTGAGGGCACCTCCCAGCGAGCGCCACCAAGTGAAACGAGCCCAACGAGGATTGAGGCCCGAATATTGGCGCGCTTGCCCTTCTAAAAGGTATAGAACGTATTCGGAACTTCTAGATGCAGCTACCGCTCAGGAAGAGGAATGGAGAAGGGAGAAAATGTACCGTGCACCACCATCGAGGGACGACTCGTACGTAGCTGAGTGTGCTTACCCTCGCTCGTCGAGATCCGATCGGAGGAAGACCCACGTTCATGCGGTTGCTGACGACGCGACCCCTGGAAAACCAGCGAGGAAGTCCACAAGTAGCCGTAAAAGCAGGTCCAAGGGTTCTCGAGCGGCTTCAACCGACCCGAAAGCTGATGACTGTTGCCTAGAGGAGGAAGTAATGGCGGTAAGCGCCGAGGAAGCCAAAACAAAGAAGCCGAATGAAGATAAGTCGCGAGATTTACGTCGCCGGTTACGTTTCTGTTACAATTGCGGTGAAACGGACCATTTTGCGTGGACTTGTCCGAATCCCCATCGTGATGTTTGCCCTCGGTGCGGTACTCTAGGCCTCACGGCTATTACTTGTATATGCCCGCAGCGCAAACCACCGTTGCCAAAAAACGACGGGGCGGGTCGTGCCCAATAACTGCCGACCCGCCACCAAAACGACTCCCACCAGCGACTATAGCGCTAGAAGACGCAGTTTTACCGCAACCGTTGGTGGTAGAAGTTGAAGTACACGCGGTGCCTCCCGAATTTATTGACACGTTTATAGATTTTGATATTATAGAAACCCTATCGTCACCAGCGTCGGAATGTGGGTTATGTCATGTCTCGGACGATGCTTACTGGGACTTAAGGGTTGGTCAACCACGTCCGATGGTAGTGATCTCTTCGAAGGGGAAACGAAGTACCGCCATTGTCGATACTGGAGCTAAAACTACGGCTTTTGGGAGTTTTGCTGCAGAGATAATGGACTCTGGATGCTCGGTACTCACTGAAGTAACCCCAACCCGATTCGGGATGGCTAATCATACCATTGAGACCGGCGGCGGTGTTTTGGACCTTGAGATGTCGCTAGATGATGTTGAACTAGTGCGATTCCCGGTCCATTACATCCCGAGCCTCGGGTCGCTCAATTTGATCGGTATGAATTTTATAGATTATTTTGGTATGGACATTGATCTGATAAATGACGAATGGCGGTTCGGCGACGGGGAATGGCACCCGTTACAACGGGAACCTGAAAGTAGGCGGGCAAGCGACCTTTTGCGCTTTATGAATTAACGGGATCAGAGACACAGCAGTTGGACCGGTTTTGACGCACCAGCGAAGCTTGATGCCCCGGGGTTAGGGTTAACCCAGGCTGTGGAACATCACATCAAGCTGAAGGCGCATCAGCCAGTCAAGCAACGCGTTTACCGTCGATCCCCGGTGGTTATGAAAGCGCTAAACGAGATCGTTGACCAAATGTTGGAAGACGATATTATAGAACCCGCGGAATCTTCTGAATGGTTGAGTCAACCCGTCATGGTCAAGCGTCCAAATGGGAAATTCCGAATGTGCGTCGATTTCCGAGATTTGAATGGTGTTACCGAGAAAGACACATATCGACCACCGTTTCTAATTGAAACCCTCGAAAACAGCGGTGGCGCGCATTACATCACCACGCTGGATTCAAATTCTGCTTATTATCAAGTATCGCTCGCGCCGGATTGCCGATCGTACACTGCCTTTTGGGTACTCCGAAAGAGGCTCTTCCAGTTTAAGCGTATGCCCATGGGTTTATGCAACGCCGGCGCCACTTTTCAGCGAGTAATGGACAAAGTAATCACGCCGGACTTACGCCCTTACGCGTACTGTTACTTGGACGACATTATCGTCGTAACGCCGACGTTTGAATTGCACTTGAAAGTACTCGAAGAAGTTCTGCAGCGATTACGAGATTTTGGATTTACTTTAAATTTCGATAAAAGCCATTTCTGTCAAACCCAGGCAAAATTTTTGGGCTTTCAGCTGGATCGAGACGGTTTGAGGCCCGATCCAGACAAAATTGCGCCTATTTTGAATTACCCGACCCCCAAAAATGTTAAACAGGTGCGACGGTTTAATGGAATGATAAATTGGTATCACCGTCACCTGAAAGATATTGCGAGCGTGGCAGCTCCGCTAAATCGGTTAACCAGGAAAGATGTAACGTGGCAATGGACTGAGGTGGAAGAAGAAGCTTCTCAGCAGATGAAAAAAGCTTTGGCTGAGGTTCCAACGTTGGTAGTGCCAGATTATGATCTGCCGTTTGTTTTGTACACCGATGCTAGCTAGACGGGAATTGGCGCAATATTGGTACAACCTGATGATGAAAAAGAGCGATTGATCGGCTGCGCCAGCAAATCCCTAACGTCAGCTGAAAGCAATTACAGCACGACCGAAAAGGAATGTCTTGCGGTGATTTGGGCCGTTCGCAAATTCAGGCCTTATATAGAAGGATATCGTTTTACGGTCGTAACTGATCATTCAAGTCTCCGTTGGCTCATGAATACGAAAGATCCCTCCGGAAAGCTAGCCAGATGGGCTTTGGAGCTTTCAGGGTATGATATGGAAGTTGTATTCCGCCGCGGGACCGAGAACGAAGCGCCCGATGCGCTATCTCGGATGTTTGAGGATACAGGGCTGGCGCATCAAGAGTTTGGGGCGTTGGATGACGACGTGAGCGACGAATGGTATGATGAGAAATGCCGCGTATTGGTAGACGATCCGACAGCCATCGAAGGTTATAAATATGAGGCTGGGAATTTGTATCGACGGCTCTATGATCCCTTGCAAGCGGTTGTAGATGATGATCAGCGGTGGAGGATGGTCGTGCATCAGAATGATAGGCCGATTGCATTACAACAAGTCCACGATGATCCCCAGGCGGGACATTTAGGAATTGATAAGACATATGCGCGAGCTCGCGCGAGATTTTATTGGCCCGGCATGCACCGAGATGTGCGCGAGTATGTTCGACGTTGCCCAGTGTGCCTAGAATCCAAACCTATCCAACATAAACCGGCAGGTGAAATGGCACCTCGTGCACCGATGCGACCGTGGGAGGTAGTGGCGGCCGACACGATGTCATTCACCAGGTCAAAGTCTGGCTTCATGTATTTATTGGTATTTGAGGATTTATACACTCGGTGGATTGAATGCGTGCCAATTCGCGCAGCTAACGGGAAAACAGTAGCTCGGGCTTTCGCTCAGTCGATAATTAACCGCTGGGGGGCACCGCGCGTATTTTGGACCGATAACGGTCGGGAATTTGTAAATCGTGACGTTCAGGAGGTTTTAGATGAGTGTGGTATCCAACATACTACGACCCCGCCGTATCACGCGCAGGCAAACCCGGTAGAGCGAATTAATCGTGACTTAAAGACGATGATTATGAGCTATTTGGGTGATGATCATCGCGAGTGGGATAAGCACATATACGAATTCCAATTTGCGCACAATACTGCGAGACATGACTCATTGGGGGTAAGCCCCGCGTTTCTTAATTTTGGTCGCGATCCCTACCCTATGCATCCGTTCGGGCTAAACCAAAACGGGGCGATTGTAATCGAAGAGCCGATCGAGGTCTCAGCGTGGATCCAGCGAATGGATCGCTTAGTCGAATTACAAGATATCGTTAATGTTAATATTCGCAAAGCATCGGAACGCCAGGCCCAATATTATAATCCCCGGCGTCGGGTGCTGAAGTTCACTGTTGGAGATACTGTATATCGACCCAACAAAGTGCTATCAAAGAAAAGCGAGCAAGTCGTAGGTAAATTAGCTCCTCGGTTTATTGGACCATTTATTGTAAGCGCGGTTTTGACCCCTGTAATAGTGGAACTTCAGACGCCTGACGGAGTATTGATTGGCAAGAGCCACATCAAGAATTTGAAGCTCGTCCATCGGGCCGATGAAAGGACTGTAGCTGTGGAGGCCTAATTCTTATCTTATTCTGACTTTTCAATCCATCGCTTTACTTACTGCATTCTGTCTCTCAGACTCTTGTAAACGATAATCGAATAATAATATTTACCATTATCAATATAGCATCATGGATGGTTATGACTGGGGTACACCGGTGGAGCGTGGCACTGAAGAGTGGTGGAGGATTGCGATCGAAAGCCTCCGCGTTAAAGCGTGGGTGCTTCGAAAATTTCGCCCAAAAAAGGAACTACCTTCAGGATGTGCCTTCTGCGGAATAAAAGGCCACGCAGCCAGACTCTGCAAGAATTCGGCCCAGAAGAACTTGCCGTTTTGCACAGAGTGCAATGTCTTTGTTGAGGGGGGTCGCTGCATCGGAGATCATGGCGACTTCCGATCGCTCGTGCGCGGGCGGTGCATGATATGCCATAAGCCCCGCACCAGCCAACGCGGCCAGTGCACACAATGCGGGCGATCTGTAGTGCAGCAGTTACGCGATTGCCCTCATGCGATGGACATTATCGAAGAAAACGTAACGGCGGCCCACTCGCGGGAAAAGCTGGGATTGCCAGACTGGGGTTAGGCAGGAGCCTACCGGCGTGCGCGGGGTCCGCGCCGAGAATAGTCGGAACCAGCATTCTTCTTACTTATTTATTGGGTTATTAATTCATATTACTTTGTACCTCAGCATCACATGTCATGTAATGGCCGTTTGATAATTTATAACTATTAATATAATCGTCGGCGGCGTGTATAATGCGTCGTCGAAAATTCAAAGTACATACACGAGATTTATTTAGTCTTTCCGAACCTCCTTACCTCCACTAAACCTATAATCCTTTTTGTTAGCACAGAGGTAAGTACATAACATTAAAGATGATGTAATAAGGCCTGAAGTCCACGGTGGGAAATGCTCGAGGTCTACGGCCGACCTTACGGGGTAAGGTTCGGTCTGGTCGGGGGGTGTCACGGTGTTCACACGCCGTGGCATTTCCCGCCGGGCTTGAGCACACTGGTGTGGGAGGCTCCGCTAGATGGCGGCACCTCCCGGGCGAATAAATTAAAATTTATTAGAAATAAGATTTAGTTTTAAGTTTATAGCATTTACTTGTATTTTATTTCAGCCCAAAACGCGATCAAGGTGATTGCCGGCGACTGAAATTACTAGTCGACAAATTTAATTATTTAGTTTAAATAATTAATTTATTTAATTAAATTAATTTATAAAATGTGCGGGGCCCAAGTAGACGGTCGACGGGCCTGAAGATGCCTGAGGTCCCCAATTTGGAGCACACGAGCCTGAAGCTCGGCTCAAATTTATGCATAAAACTCACGTTTGGGTATTTGTCGTACGATTATTTAAATAATGGTTATAATTGTTGTTAAATTGATATTTCATGCGGGTGCCGGCTCGATTCATGCCCTAAAAGAGAATCATTTGTCACGCGGTGGAATTGGATTTTTGAAAATAATACTGGCAATAGCCGAGGTGATGGAAAGTCCCTCGAGATGGCAGGTCAGTATCTGCAACTGGTTGCATGCTGCCGGAAAAAGAAAAGAGTCACAGGCGTGAAACTGGATAGAGTGCATCGGTGTGTTCAAGCCAGTGCATAGTCTCATTTCATTAATAAAGCAATTGCTCATAAATATTTATTGGTTCCACCGAAATTGTTTGACCTGGTGATTGAACGTAATTTGGTAAGTCCTTGATAATTTTCCACCGTGGTGACTGTTGAGATTCTCCTGGGCAAGATCCAGCGCCGGTTTCCCACGTGAGGCGGCCATTTTGGCCACGTGGCTAATTGATAATAAATTAATTGCAGTGAACTGTTTGATAATAAGATTGAATTCATTAATAACCAAACGTGGGTTAAATCGTTGAGAAACTAAATATAGGCCTCTCGGGGGAAATTTGCGGCGGTTAATTACCTGATCGCGTCCTGTGGCTCGTGCCGAAATTTTATTGCGCACTTACTAAGATCAAAATTTAATTATGCGATAATTTTATGATTACTTTTCTGTATAATTATTATCATTATTGTTGTTCATGCTTTGCGACTAATTTTGTTTGAAGTCGGCTGAGATAATTCGCGGCCAACATTATTTTGTTGTAATTACTAGTAATTTTTGGAAATTATAATTTAGCTTATAATTAGCGAAGCAAATCTTATTTTGCAATATTTATAGAAATTATTTCGCATTATTTGCATTTATCGTTTTGCGTTGTTTATAAATAATTATTTGCAACAGTTATAAATATTAGTTTGCATTATTTACATTTATTATTTTGCGTTATTCATAAATAGTTATATGCAATATTTATAAATCTTAGTTTGCATTATTTACACTTATTATTTTGCGTTATTTGTAAATGATTAGTTGCAATATTTGTAAGGATTGTTTTGCATTTTTATAAATAATATCGTATTCGATATCATTTAAACTTGACCATTGTTATAATTATTTTTGCGATTATTGTTATATCCGAAGGCAGACATAACGCATTTGAGATTAACAAAAGTTAATTGTTGATTAAGATATTCAGAAAGAATTTATTTGTATACAGAAATAGGAATAAGTCGGCCTGCGAGGATCTCAACAATCTCGACCTCTGAGGCCGTAATTAAAATAAACTTATCTATGAAAATTTATTTAGTTAATTAATCTGATAATTTTTCAAATTACTTCCTTTCTGCTAACTCTCACTTTCCTGTATCTCTCCTAATACTTATTCGCCTTATGCTAAGTACTCGATATAAAATATTACTCTGCCGTCTATTATCTATTATTACATTCATTTGATCTCAATATTAGCTTTAACTATTTCGTGACTTATTTTTCATTCCCATCCTTTCGAGTTGTTAATTGATCGTCCGGTAAGGCCCTTGGCACTTTATCATTTTGGTAATTTTTATACAAAATTACCTGGCGCCCTCATCGTGCACTAACCCATCCTGGGTAGTCTCGGGTTCATTTTGTTAATTTGTCGATTAGGGGCGAGCGTGGAAAACCGTACCCAGCCGGTATCTCCGCCTCCGGTGGGAATTCATTTGAAATTCAGGGGAAAGTTTTGTTACACACGTACTGGTAAACATGAGTTTTACGAGCCTTTTCCAGTTGAAACATTAATTCACACATAATGTTACTGGAGTCACACAGCAACTCTAAAATGTCATCCTTCTCCAATGGTTCTTCATCATCGGAGAACATAGCGCACAGCGCTTTCCCGAGACTAACCAAGGAAAGGCCACAGAGATTTTGGTTCGACGCGAGATGCTTATCTCTGCCAACAGCAGACTTGTGAAGCAACGGCAAAAGCTCTGGATTCAAAATCGGAGCTTTTAGGTTAATATTACCTTTATCAGGATATTTTTCTAAAATTTCCTTTTTTGTAGAGGTTTCCATCCCCTTTGAGAGAGTCTCCTTCCAACACGCGACAAGCTCAGGATGGAACTCGAAACTTAGGTCTTTCTGTCGACGCTTTTCAACCCCAAGAAGATCTCGAGCCTTCTCCGGTAGTTCAATAATTTCAGAATTATTGGTGTCATTGTCTTGTGGAGTACGAGAAATCTTGTTACCAGAATCCGTTTTGGGAACGGTCTTCTTTTCAAGATCAGACTCAGATAATTCATCATGATCTGAACCTACAAGACAATAATGATCTGGGTTATATATGTTATCAAAGAAATAAATTCTTTGACACAAATAAAAAAAATTATTTTTGATGTATAACCCAGTCGAATGGTACAATTTGTAACCGAAAAAAGGTACAAAATTGCCCAAATTGCTATAACAAGCAATTTAATTTTGGTTATTTATATTTTATTCATTCATTTATTTTGGGTTAACCCAATGGTGCGAATTATTATAAAATAATCGCCCGAATTTATTATGAAAAATTAAATTAATCATAATAAATAATTAGTGAATAAAAATAATCATGAAAATAATTATAAAAAATTAGCCTATTGGCATAGACATATACCTTCGTCATCTGATCTGACAGATATGTCACTTTCATGTTTGTCGGTTGACAATTCATCGATTAAATTTTGATATTTCATTAATTTTCTTTTTAGAAAATCAAGATCCAAAGGTGAATCAGCTTGTCGCTTGCTCATAATATTTTTTATTAAATATTAATTTAATTTTTCCAAATTAATATTGAGAGAAATAAAATAGTACGTAGTGACAAGAGGCGCACAAAAAACAGAATGAGGTTGGACATATGACGGTGTTACAACGTAGCTAACTTCATTTTTACACGCTTTTTATTAGCTTCACTTGTATGTCAGTTTGTCAGTTTGTCAGTTTGTCAGTTTGTCAGTTTGTCAGTTTGTCAGTTTGTCAGTTTGTCAGTTTGTCAGTTTGTCAGTTTGTCAGTTTGTCAGTTTGTCAGTTTGTCAGTATGTAACTCTCCTTCGCATAAAGAGACTACCATAATGATATTATTTAAATTTTGATTATTATCAACCTAGAACCCAGGTGATGACCTTCCTAGTCATCCTCTGATGACCATCCCGAAGTTATATCTCGAAACCAGGTGTTTTCCTCCGTAGGTTTTCATCGGGAATGGCACAGATAAACCCGTACATCAACCCGGAATCCTCTGATGACCATCCCGAAGTTATATTTCGAAACCAGGTGTTTTCCTCCGTAGGTTTTCATCAGGAATGGCACAGATAAACCCGTACATCAACCCGGAATCCTCTGATGACTATCCCGAAGTTATATCTCGAAACCAGGTGTTTTCCTCCGTAGGTTTTCATCGGGAATGGCACAGATAAACCCGTACATCAACCCGGAATCCTCTGATGACCATCCCGAAGTTATATCTCGAAACCAGGTGTTTTCTTCCGTAGGTTTTCATCGGGAATGGCACAGATAAACCCGTACATCAACCCGGAATCCTCTGATGACCATCCCGAAGTTATATCTCGAAACCAGGTGTTTTCCTCCGTAGGTTTTCATCGGGAATGGCACAGATAAACCCATACATCAACCCGGAATCCTCTGATGACCATCCCGAAGTTATATCTCGAAACCAGGTGTTTTCCTCCGTAGGTTTTCATCGAGAATGGCACAGATAAACCCGTACATCAACCCGGAATCCTCTGATGACCATCCCGAAGTTATATTTCGAAACCAGGTGTTTTCCTCCGTAGGTTTTTTACACGCTTTATATTAGCTTCACTTGTATGTCAGTTTGTCAGTATGTAACTCTCCGTGGATAATTTGCGCGCCTGAATATTTTTGATAATCAACAAATAATAGTTTAAAAAAACTAAAAATCACGCTTTTATAAATAAACCAAACTAAAAGTAAAAATAAATAATAGTTTAAAAACTAAAACACGCTTTTATAGAAAACCAAACTAAAAATAGAAAATAAATTTTAATAAATTTAAATTAAGAATAGTGTTAAAATTTCAATAAATATAAATTAATAATAGTGTAAATAAAAAATGTATTTTATTTTAAAAAAAGCGTGGGGTGCATGGTGTCAATAGTTATAAATATTTTATTGACAGATATGAGTAGAGTGATTATCATTTTGATATCTTAAAAAGCACCCCACGCTTTTTTTAAAATAAAATACATTTTTTTATTTACACTATTATTAATTTATATTTATTGAAATTTTTAACACTATTCTTAATTTAAATTTATTAAAATTTATTTTCTATTTTTTAGTTTGGTTTTCTATAAAAAGCGTGTTTTTAGTTTTTTTAAACTATTATTTTTATTTACAGCTTAACTTTGTGGTGACAATTGGTGTGCGAGGCAGTACTACAATGTGATCTCGAGAACGAAACATGAGATATAATTGACATGGGACTAGGACCATTCGACGCGGAATGAATTGTAGATGGTTATAGGCTACTTATTTTTCGAATTCCATCAATCTTTCACCATTTTATTTCTATTTAACTTAAATAAACATTTTTCCCGCCCATAAAAACAAAAGACGAGCATTTTTCTTCAATTTATTTGTTTTTTTTATCGGCATAAAAGGAAATAATTTTTATTACGTTACTTTTTTGAGAATTTAGTTCCATATATACCTACGCGTGGGCGAATGCATGGGCGAAAAATATACATATATAACGAAATAGGGTTCCTTTGATAAAAGTTGACGTCAAAACTACTGAAGCTATCGGGATGTGACTGCTACCTTTCCACGCAGAATTTTTCATATATGGTTATAGGCTACTTATTTTTGGATTTTATCAACCCTTTCTCATTTTTTTTACGATTAATTTTTATATAAATTTTTTCCCGCTAATGAAAACAAAAGACTCATTTCTCATTCGTAAATTATACATACATACATAAAATTTAGACCCTGTCTATTGAGTTTCAATAACATTTGCTAAAAATTTCCTTGCAACAAACGTCTCTTTACCAGCGGGAAAAAAGTCATTGTAAGGTTTCCAAAACTTAACATTATATGTAGTAATTCGGTCAACGAACTTAGAATTTTACATACATGTTATTTTTGCTGATTACATAACTTATAAATTGTTCTTATTACGGGATCGAGGGAATGTTACTGATTAAAATGAATGCATTTTCCAAACACTGGGTATGTAAAAAACATGTTAAGTTTATTTTCTATGAAAAATTGATGTCGCTGAGAAAATTTTAAATGACAAAAAAATTCTTCGCACTTGAAGCTAGACAGACTTCAACTTTACTTATGAGACTTGCAATGACATTAACTAAAACTTTCAATACTCATTTGGAATCTGTGCAAGTCAAAACAATACTCTAATTAAATTTCAAGTCTAGATCTAAAAATGCAATTCTATAAAGCGCCCAGCGAAGCGGGCGGGTAACAGCTAGTCAATTGATAAATTAATAATTTTTTTTTTTATTTTATTAAATTTAATAATAAAAAATACGAATGCTGTTGACCAACAGCAAAAGACTTCATTATTTTTTTTTGTCTCTCTTCAGTTTTAATTAATTAATTAATCAATCAATAATACCGTAAGAATTGAAGTAAAAAATTTTATAAGTAATTTTTTTTTTTATTATTAAATTAAATAATAAAAAATAAGATTGCTGTTGACCTACAGCAAAAGACTTTATAATTTTTGTTTGGTCTCTCTTTAGTTTTAATTAATTAAACAATCAATAATCCCGTGAAAATTGAAGTAAAAAATTTTATAATAAATTTATTTTTTTATTATCAAATTAAATAATAAAAAAATAGATTGCTGTTGATCATCAGCAAATGACTTTATTATAATTTTATGCTCCCCGTCAGTTTTAATAAGCAAAATGATAATTTATACTGTTCGAAATTGATTTAAAAATTTCATCAATGAATAAATAAATTTCTTAATTAATTAAATAATAAAAAAAAAAGATTGCTGTTGATAAACAGCAAATGACTTTATTATAGTTATATGATTTTCGTCGGCTTTTATTAACAAAATAATAAATGAAACCGTTTAAAATTGGGTGAAAAATTTATTTAATAAATAAATAATTTCAACAATAAATTAAATAATAAAAAAAAAGGTTGCTGTTGATTAACAGCAATTGACTTTCTTATAATTCTATGCTCCCCGTCAGTTTTATTCAGCTAAATAATCGATAAGACCATTTAAAATTTGCTCAAAAATTTATTTAATAAATAAATAAATTCATTAATAAAGTAAATAATAAAAAAAAAAAGATTGCTGTTGATCAACAGCAATTGACTTTATTATAATTTTATGATCCCGGTCTGTTTTATTGAGCAAAATAATCGATAAGGCCGTTTATAATTTGATTAAAAATTTTTTTCATATATAAATAAATTTATTAATTATTTAAATTATAAAAAAAAAAGATTGCTGTTGATCAACAGCAAATGACTTTATTATAATTTTATGCTCTCTGTCAGTTGTAATTAGCAAAATAATAAATTAAACCGTTCGAAATTGATCTAAAAATTTTATTAATAAATAAATAGATCCATTAATAAATGAAATAATAAAAAATAAGATTGCTGTTGATCAACAGCAAATGACTTTATAAAATTTTTTGCTTCCCGTCCGCTTTAATGTGCTAAATAATAAATAACACTCTTTAGAATTGGCTTAAAAATTTAATTAATTAAAGATTTTTCCGTTGTCTGTGATATTTTAATTATATATACAGTCAATCACTTTAATTTTTAATCCGCACAATCATTATGTAATGGGAATGTTTGCTGCAATGTTAACGTATAGTTTTTCGATTGCTGTTTTTACACAGCATTTTCCCCTACTCTGTATACGAGCGTGGCTTACCCCCAGTATTTGTGTAAATTCTCTATATTCGTTATGAACTTTATAAGCTATCTTTTCCTGTCTTATGGCTATTTTTTTCGAATTTAGAACTGCCTGCGCCATCTCTTGGCTGTCCGGTTAACTTTTTAGTCAGTTATCGACCGCCCGAAATCTGTTTTCGGAAAAATGTCATACCATTATGCAACAAGCTGCTGCCATCTAACATAGTAAATTTTAACTTAATATTATAAAGGATTATTCTGGCGCTTCTGTTGAATTAGAGTGAATAAGGATTTAAATAAATCAATAATATAAGAGTATAAACAATGTGTTAATTTATGTAATTAAAATATTAGTAAAAAAATTAAAATTTTTAAAACTAGTTGACTATTAATTTTCGGACAATGTTACCGTGTTTTGCGCTTATTATACCATGGACTTTGTGTGTGTTTATTCGACACTCGGGTCAATTGTCGTGAGGATAAATTGTCGGGTAGATCACTTATCATGTGGATAAATTGTCCGTGGATCAATTATCGCAGATGAAATGTCGCTGATCAACTGTCTGCGGATCAGCAGTCGTGTCACCGGAAATTTTTGTAAGAATCTTGATGTGTAAATCTGCTGAGAAAAATCTTAGAAACTGTGATAAAAATATGAACAACCACTTATTTGAAGCGGAATTAAATTCTAAAAATAATGTTGTTTTTTAATTTTTTTGATAAAAATTTCAACTTGTTATTAATAAAAAACATTAACAAAATAAAAAATCTCAATTTTTCGAAAATAACTCGATAACTATAGGTGATATCAAAAATCGGAAAAAAGATTCTTAAAGAGGAGGAAATTTCTCAAAAGGTCTCGACTCCCGAAACTCTAGCTTCAAAAACAATCATTTTTATTTATAAATAAAAATTATAATTCAACATTGTAATGTTAAAAATAGGGTTCCGCGCGACTGCTGCCGTATTTTAGCATCAGCGCGGTCGGGTAAAAAAAGTTTGTGAATATGAGGGTGAATTTCATTTTTTAACAATAACCATAAGAACATTTCATAAAAAAATTAGCTTTCTTAACTTTTACTTTCATGCAATTAGACATTTATGGCCTGACATTGTTTAAACTCTACAAAAATAGAAAAACATCAATTACCCAGCCATTACACAATAATTGTTATGAGTATGAGTTGGATATTTCCCGTCAGGCAAGTTAGAGGTGAAATCGAACGTGTGCTACACGCAAATATTAAAAACGCTATGTACTATATACATTAATTACTATAAAACTACTCTTGCTCAGTTGGTGCAGCAATGCATTCATAAGCAATTTCTTGGGCATTTTTATTATTTTTCTACTTACCGACTGTTTTTATGAATCATTTGGTACTTCGACTTTCTTTTTGCTGAAGGACTAAATGTTTCCTTTTCCTGAACAGGTACAAACTTATAGGGCAATTGATTAAATTAATGGCTATAACACATAAATTTTGTAATAGTTCATATTTAACAAGTAGAGTACTTTATTAAACCTAATAATTTGCAATAAATTTATTGAAGAAAATGATATCCCAAAAATTAATTGTACAAAATTAAATTTTTTTTTTTAATCACATTCTTATTAATTAAGTAACGAATAGAGTGAAACCTATAAAAAAATCCAGTAACACATGAATTAAATGAAAATTTAATAACTCCTTTCTTTAATTTTTTTCTCATTGAGGTAATGTCTAACGCAATTGAATCGGGTAGACGGAATTTAATCACTAAAGCGTGAAATAACTCTCCATAGCGTTTTATAATTATATTAGTCCCATCCTGCCTTTTTTGTGCTCCAAAATATTTCCGACAGTGATTTGGAAATATGAGTTGTATAAGTATTGTTTTAAAAAATTAATTATAGTCTCACATAAAGAAAATTTTTTATCAAAAATGTATGTTGAAATATAAAGAATAAATCAATTGTACACAAGCGTAGATAAAATATATACATAAAAATGTTCTTATTAATATTTAACTTTCGCTCGATTTCGTATATATTTTTTTTTTTTTTTATTATTATTATTTAACTTAGACCCAACAGCCTACCGGCCAATAACAGGGTCTTTTACAATAATCATAAAACTTATAAACAGTATATATACTGGAGATAGTAAAATATTATAATGTTTTCATAATTATAGATACCACTTGTTACAATTTGTACTTAAATTACGCAGTCTCACTAAAGTTGCAAGTTCATAGAGAACAAATGAAAGAAAAATAATAATAATCAAAAATTACTTAATATAATTTACACTTAGATTAAACAGTCTTATAAAGCGATTTTAAGTATAATTACTGTTCAGTGAACAGGCCCAGCCGCGATAAAGTCGCCCCTGGGGGACTCCCAATTTTACGAGCCGCACCTGTCTACCGCTAGTTCCCGCAAAAACTAACCGCCTATGAAAGCTTAGCTTGACTGATCACGCCATATCTCGGTGGTGTGATTGGCTGATCGCTCCGCTGACATGCGCAATCAGCCTTCTTCCCCAAGTCGACGAGGAAGAAGACGCATTATTATTATTATCTTTCGCTTCCACGCTTTCGTTGCAACAAGTCGCCATTAGTGTTACTTTACTTTCGCTTTTTGCTAACAAACCGCATTTCGATTATTTAATAAGTTAATTTGCTTAAATTAATTGTTATTAACCCGCTTTAGTTTGTTACAGATAAATTGTGTTATTTATAAAAATAATTCTCCGCTTTTCCAGTGTCGCGGCAGTGTGCTCAACCACGTGTCAACCGGCTTCGCTTTATTAATCACGCAGTGCTTTATTTATCCGCTTTTATTTAAACAATCCGCTAACATATTAAATAAATATTAAGTGTAATTTGTGTAAATAAATTTATAGTGCTCATTTTAATAATATTTCCGCGTTTTAATTGAGATATCCAGACCAAAACCTGATCCTCCGCTTTCCCGCATTTTCAGCATTTTACAATTACAAATATAATATTAAAAGGCTATTCGACAGCCGAAATGGAAGTAGAATTCATAATAAATTAAAAAAAACAAAAAACTATTAGGATCGTATGCAAAAAAAAAATACGTTTACGTATATCAAGTACTCTCTTAATATAAAATAAATCAGTGGATTTCCACTGATTTAACAAGTGGACATAACAGCGCACATGGGCGCAGATATTTTGTTCACTGATTTAATTAGTGAATTTCACTGATTCACCAGTGAAATTATCATTCACTGGTTGGAATCAGTAAAATGCCACTAATTTATTTTAAGAGAGTGCATCGTAAAAATGCTTAAATAAATAGAATTCAAATAGCTGTCATCCCTACCCTATCAAAAAAATTCACATGAGTTTTTATAGGAATCCACATAGAAAAGTATGGATTCGTATAGGAACATAGAAATCTACATAGGAAGTATCAATTCCTATGGGAATTCACATAGGAAAAAACCTGTGGGTTCGTGGCTTTCTATAGGAATCAACATAAGAAGGACCCTATGGGTTCATGGATTCCTTCATAGGAAATCCACATAGGAAGTATGAATTCCTATAGTAAATTTATTTGAGTGGAATAAACATAGACCTTGTACAAAAGTGACTTAGGCCAGTGAGTAGCGTAAAAGACTGTCAACCATGAGATACCGAATTCAAGTCCATCAGACGTTAGCAGTTTTTTCATTAGATAAAATTACGAAATCCGTTTTTCAGAATTAATTTCAATTAATAGCATTTACTTCATGATTATTTTTAATTTTTAAAATAAATATTTTTTTCGCATGATTAATATGGGAATCCTATCCGAAAACGCCATGTGGGAATTCAGGTTGGTTTCTCATATGGATTTTTTTGATAGGTTATACTATTTAATTTAGAAAAAAAATAACAATAAAAATTAAAGCTTATTTCATAAGCTTTCAGATACAATTTACAGAAATTCGATAGAATAACACATTTAATTGTTATTGCACGAAAAAGAGTAAAACTGAAAATTTTTGAGATTTTTGAAAATTTTTGAATTGCCTTTTTTGAAAAATACCTTTAGAAGCTGATAGAGATGCTGGGTCGTCCATGGAATTTGATTATTCCTGTAATTTTTTAATTTGCGCTGATTTATGCAACATTGAATGTGAGAAATATAAAATCTCCTCGCAGAAACGTATAATTAGGAGTGTCACTGAGAAATTGCAAATAAAAAATTTGATAGAAGCCGCTGATTACAAAAACGATGCACTGAGTGCTGCTGTAAAATCTCGTTTACCTGAGGGAGTGAATTTGGTGCAACTGGGAGCAATTTATTATAGTAACTGTTTGTCTTTTTTTCTAAATCGGAAAAAAACTGTTCGAGATTTTGTTGGCGGCCCATCTAATCAAAATTACAGCAAAAATCTTAAAAAAATTGTCGATTTTATAAAAAAATCTTCCGAGTGCCAATTTTGTATTGATGATTTGTATAATCAAATGGATGATAATCGCCCAACCAAGAGATATTTTGTGACATTACTAGAACATTATTTTAGTGATAGAATCGAAATTTCTTCATCTAGTTAAGGTAAAAGTGTTTTGATATTCAGTAGTAAAATAGACAAGGTTTTAATGCGTCATATAAAACTTTTGAAGGGTTCAAATACCGATAAGCAAAGACTTGCAATGGTTAAAGCTGCTGCGGTTATTATCAGAGAGGATATATGGAAATAGGCCTATATTACTGATATGTATTCTTCACCAAATGAATTTTTGAGAAGAACTACACAGCAATGTGAAGAAGAAAATGCAGAAAGTGAAACCGAAAAAATTAAAAAAATTGATCAATGTGTCCCATGCAATGATTTCTTTAGTACGATCTCGGTCATTTGTATCATCAGTTTGATTTTAAGTAAAATATAAAATGTTTAAAATTATTTCAATAAAATTATTATAAAATAAATATCTTATTCTTATTATTTTAATCTTTAATTGTGATTAATTACAATATACACGGAAAAAAATAAATAGTAAATGCAACATGATGCAGTCTTGGTAAATAAACATGATGAAATCATGTAGCATCCATATAATTTGTCATGTTTCGGCTACCGGACAATCATGTTGCGGTAGCATGAGAAAATCATGTGGCAGACACATGATTTTCAAGTAGCCTTAATAGCTTAAAATTAAGCTGCAACAACTAAATATTTATGCTTCAAAAACATTATTTATTACAAAGTAACTAGGTTTTTTAGGATTTATAATATTGCAGATGAAAATAAGAGTAAATAGGCTCGTTCAAGTTTACTAAGCTCTTGGCAGATCTTAGAAGATCTTGTACCAAAAACTAAAAGTGACTACATTCTCTCTCTAAAGAATATCTATAAGAAAACAATGCAAGGTATACTAATCTAAGCTCAGTCCAGCTAAGAACTTAGTAAACTTGAACGAGCCCAATTATTGAATTATACAATTTGTGAACGATATCTTTGTTTATTCAAATTATATACAATTCATATCGCCAATAGCTTTGGTTTGTGATAAAAGTAATTAAATAATTATTAATTGTTATTATATTCGTATATCAAATGCAGTTTGACTTCGCAAAGTTACAGTAGATCTCTGTCTTCTTGCGCATGCGCAGTTGAAATGCTGAGTGATTGGAATAAATATTTGCAATAAGTTCACATTTGAATAAATTTTCTCGCGGAGCTTTTTTTGAAAAAATTTAATTCTTTTCTATTAAAAAAAATTTTTACTACGTACTAATGCTTCTGACTAAAAAAAATTGTCAAAAAAATAACATAATTTATTTAAGGGGTTAGGGGTAGACATGAAAAAATGAGAATTTTTAATAATTTTTTTTTGCTAGCAAATCATTTTATTTTTTTAAAAAGTAATAGTATGACATCATTACTCAATGTTTTGACTTGACTTCACGAAAATTTGAAAAAAAAAAAAAAGTTAATTATTTCAAAAGTTATGACTGTTTGTGTTGACCCAACTCAAAATAAGGTCCTTGCGGTGATCATCATAAATCCTTGAAGATTCATATAAAATCAATTGGACAAGAAAAAATAGTTTCATTAATAGATAATCTAGTGCCTGATCGATGCTTTTTTGTTTAACATTAACAAAATGGCGGCTTCAAGAAATTTTTCTCTAGATTTTAGGGAAAAACCAACAGTTAATTGTTTATAAAAAATCAAAATTTTTGAAGAAAAAAAAAGTCCTTCACAGTAAAAAATATTGTGTATTTGCGTCAAAAACGGTCTGTGTTAAAAAATTGTGTGTTGATTTTTGTGTGTTAATTTGACACTTTTTTTGTGTTACCTGAATTTTAACATGAAAATAGTGTTGTTTTCAAGATATTAACACTTTTTGTGTGTTACTAGATAAAATGACACAAAATTAGTGTCAAGCGAGAAATATTAACACTAAGTTTGTGTTGTTGGCGCATCCTTTCTTCAGTTTACGCGCCAAACGCATTGTTTTACCGGACAGCTACTTAACCACTCGGGCGTATAAATTATAGTGTCTAATTTTATGAAAAATAGTTTATTTAATTATATTTGATAAAAAAAACCAGTTTGTTCACAATTAAAAAAAAGAAAAATTGATATTAATTAAAGTAAGTAAAAGTTTACTATATTTATAATTATATAAAATGCTCAACTAACCTCACTTTCTTATAATAAATTTGCTACATAAATTATTATTTAACGTTAAAATTTATAATATTTATTAAAAATGAAAGACTTTGAACAATTTCTCGGTTAGTTTAACAAATTCATAAAAAAAATATAAAAAAATTTATTGATTTTATGTTTTTCTTTTGCAATTTTACTTTACATTTTCTGACACTAGTTTTATTTTTTTTTTGTAGATGACAGATAGTTCACAAGGGAATATTATGTTTATTTTTCATTGGCTAAATAATAAAGTTTGGGCGAAATTACAACTACCTGTTACATTAAATGATTTCATTTTCAAAGGTTAATTTCTATACTTTTTGACATTTATTTATCAAACTCATTCTTTATGTATGTTGTAAAACATAATTGTTTATTACAGCTCGTGAAGTCTTTCCCAGTTTGATTGAAACAGAGTTTTATTTCACTGACACAGATGATGCTAGGTTGGATGATATTTTGGTCGACTACGTTCTCTCCAGTCCCAGAGGTGTTACATTAAAAATAAAATGTATTGATCATAACATCTCCCCGACTAGAAATTTTAATGTAAGACCTATTGGGCCCTCGTTGGGTTTCCTAATAGGGACCCCACATGGGGATGTCATGCAAAGTCCTATGCGGCCCTCATTGGGCAATCCCTCTCAGGTCCCAATGGGGCAATCCCTATCAGAGCCCAATCTAAATTTTGAAAGAAAAAATATTGTGATTTTCGAAAAGATTAAAAATAATTTAGAACCATATTCTCATATTATATTATGATCTCGTTAGTAAATTTAATTTGAATTGAAATGAAATCGTCGATAAAAAAATCCTTGTCGTGAGTTGGGCTCGAAATTGCGTCCTTTGGGTCCTCAGTCCTTGACATTACCGCTGGTCCAAGCAGGAGTGCTGATGAGAAAATTTTCTATCTCGTATACATGAACTTTACCGGTTGACTGAGACATTATTCATGTTATGTTCAAGCTTTAAGAAATTGTTTTTTTTTTTTTATTTATCCACTTTACTGACGTGAAAATAAAATTTTTGTATAAATTAAATAAAAAATTTAAAAATAAAAAAAAAAAAACGACTGAAAAATGTAAAAAAATTGAAAAAATCAAAAATAAAATTCCTTAAAAATGTCCGATTAAATTTGGAATCCCCCTTATACTAACACAAAATTTTTTTTTTTTGAAAATTAAAATTTTTTTGAAATGCAAGTTATTTTTTAAAATTTTATTGTATGGATAAAAATTTAATTATGAAAAAGTTTAATTTTTTTTACAATATAAATTCTTTTGCAAATGTGAATCCTCAAAAGTTGGATATTTTTCAAAAATTGAATTCTTACATACTAATAATAAAAATTATCTTTATATAAAATTTTTTTTATACTGAGAAGAAAAAATTCGGAGTATGAATCTTGTTTCAGCAACATCAAAATGTATTTAAGTCTAAAAACTCACACAGAAAGAAAAATTTCTTGACTGGAGAACAAAATTCTTGGCTCAAGAAAATTTTCGGGTGCCTGAAGGAAGACCGAAGTTGTGTTGGCCGAAGTAAAAATTTTTCTTGAAATTCTATTCTCGGTGGAAGTAATTTTTTCTTAATTCAAATTATTATAAGTACTTGATACAATAAATTTTTATATTTGATCAAGATTTTTAGGTACTTTATATTAGGGAAGCAGCGCCACTTACTTCAGCTGAAAAAAAAATTTTCTCACCTTGAGAAAATTTTTCTCTTGAATATTTGATACCCATTTTATATTATTTTAGCGTGCAATTATACATATTATATGAAAAAAAAAGCTTCAATATTATATGATCTTCCCATTTGACATGTTGATCAATAAAAATATTAATGAAAATTTACTTCTATCGAGATATTTAATTTTTTGGAGCAAGAGAGAAATTTTCTCAAGGTAAGAAAATTTACTTCTATCAAGAACTAAATTTTTTAGAGCAAGAGACTAAATTTTTTCAAAACAACAAGATTTTCTTAACTTAAATAAATTTTCTTGGATCAAGATACTTATTTCTTTAATAAGCAAGAAAATTAATTTTATTGGAATAAGTGAAATTTCTTGTGCCAAAAAAATTTTTTTTTTCGTTTAAGAAAATAATTAGGAAGAAAAATATTTTCTTGGCTTAAGTGAACCTTTTTTTCTGTGGAGTACTTGAATTTAATCTCGAATTCATCCCAAATTAATCTGGAATAACTCCGCTAAAAAAACTTCGGATTCACTCTATACGCGAATCGTTTAATTACTTTACTCCAAAACTCCGAGTCATGGGATTAAATTTTAATTTGGATTAAGATTTACTCCGAATGCATCCCGATTTTTTAGAATGTATTTTTAATCTCGTAAAATTAAATTTTTCAAAATATAAAGTTATCTAAAATTTGATAAATCGAAATTTTGTAGTTTTTATTTAACAATGTTGGATGAATTTTTTTCCTAATTATTTTCTATACTTAACGGCTAATTTTTATTTTCATTTGTAATTAATTTACAATGAATATGTGCTAAGAATATAAGCTCACCAGATCTTTGGGTGATTGATTTTTTATATAAATAAACGATTGTCTAAATTTAAAGATTATTTATTCATGTTTCTACTCTCAGGTTGGGTTATTCCAATTGGATCCTACTACGAGCCCAGTAAAGAAAACCCATCGATGCCTTATTTACATTACGTTGGGAAAATCCTCTTCGGTCCCACATCGATCCCACTTAGGAAAACTTAGCAATTTTATTTTTATTTTTCATTGGGTTATCCCTCTTAGATCCCACACAGTTCCCACTGGGGAAAATTTAGAAATTTTATTTTTTTTTCCGTTGGGTTATCCCTCTTAGGTCCCACACAGGACCCTATTGAGAAAAACTGAATAAAAATTTTTAATTTTACGTTGGGATTTCCCATTTAGGTCCCACACAGGGCCCTATTGGGAAAAACTGAATGAAGCTACTCATTTTTGCATTGGGATTTCCAATTTAGGTCCCACGCAGGGCCCTATCGGGAAAAACTGAATAAAAATTTTTATTTTTACGTTGGGATTGCCCAATTGGAGGCGAATTAGGCCCTTATAGGGATTTCCCAATTGGGCGTGCCTCTTCGGGACCCAATCAGGTCCAGATGTATACGCTGGGTAATCCCAAAGTAGTTTCTAGTCGGGTCGGATGGTGAGTTTTTTTTAATTACACTATTAAGACACATTACGTCTGATATTAAACATTAAAAATTTTAATCCTACAAATGTAACAATTCCAGAAAATTTAGAATGTTCACTGAATTTACCAGTTATTGAGTTTGTAAATTCATCATCATTGGAAGATATAAGTCCTGTTGCTGGAGAAGAACATTGTGAAGTTCCTGCTAAAAAGCAAAAATTAAAATCTTATGCTCAAGCAACGGTTCATACCAAAGAGGTGAGTCATGTATAAAAATTTATAAAATTCTTCGTTTTTACTTTAAAATTACAAGTTGAAAATAAATATTTAGATTCATGTGAAAAGAATAATAAATTGTTCAACTAACAACTAATTTTCGTTTTAGAAATTACAAAAAATAATTCTCAACAGCCCAAATGGTTATTATTTTTGCTCATTCATTTTTATTTACTCAAATATTTTTTTCTCTTATTTTATTTATAAATTTAATTATTACCTTAATGTCCGTATTTGACGCTAAATATAAAATTAAAGAAATTGAATAAACTAATTTTCTTGATAAGCGTGAAGATTTATTTATTTTTAATTGATTTCCTAACCTTTATATTCAATAAACTCAAATAATAAGTGAGTTAACACTTTTTTTGTATAAAATCAACACAATTCTAGTGTTAGATACAGTCGACACAAAATTAATGTTAATTTTAACACAATATTTGTGTTAAAAATTCAACACTATTTTTTGTGTTGAAAATTAACACTAAAATTGTGTCGACGGATTCTAACACTAGGATTGTGTTGATTTTACACAAAATTTTTTACTGTGTTTGATCAGACACGAGATTTTTATGTTTTCCAAAAACTGTTCCAGAAACTGAGTTTCATCGAAATCTACTGAGTGGTTTTCGAGTTACAGTGGTCACCAGTTTAAAAAAACATAGTTTTGAGAAAAACGCATTTAAAGTTTTACACTACCTTCTCTCGAGCGTTCTGGAGTGCCTGAGCGTCCTTTGTTATTTGTCGAATAACTCGAAAAGTATTTGTCGAATTCATTTTAAACTTTCAGACAATATTCTTAAGATATTACACTTGAAGAAAATGCAAAAAAATCGATTTTTTGAAAATCCTAACTACCCCTAACCCCTTAAACAAAAATATCATTACAAATGATTTAATTTGATAATTTACTCTAATTTTCATCTAAAATATTATAAATCCGAAAAAATCTATCTGCTTCATAATAAATAATTTTTCTGAAGCATAAATATTTAGTTTTGCAGCTTAATTTTATGCTATTAAGGCTACATGAAAATCATGTGGATGCCACATGATTTTCTCATGTTACCGCAACATGATTGGCATGGAGCCGGAACATGACAAATCATGTGGATGCAACATGATTTTCTCATGTTACCGCAACATGATTGTCATGTAGCCGAAATATGACAAATCATGGATGCATCATAATTTCATCATGTTTATCTACCAAGACTGCATCATGTTGCATTTACTATTTTTTTTTCCGTGTATATCTACTTAATAACGACTAGTTTAAGCTAAAATTTTTTCAGAGAACAGTTATTTTTTAATTATAAAAAAATTTTTCAAAAATTTAATTTACATTTGTTAAAAAATGTTAAAATATTAATAGTTAGGCGGATCGCAATTAACATTCATTAATATTAAATTTGTTTATTTATCTTGTTGAAAAAATTATTACGTGAAATAAATTCATCCATGTTTTTGGAAATTTCGATTGAGATCGAGCAGCGCGCGCAACTTTTCTTCCACTCGAGATCTGTACAGACCGCGTCGGTAACTTACACAGATGTTAGGCGAGTATTTTCTTTATTTTGATCTAACAAATTATTTTTTGTTGTTATTAATTAACATTTTCGGTTATATTGTGTGACCAATCGATTTAGAAAAGATTGAATTTTTTTTTATGTAAATTGAATTAATCTCTAAAGAAAAATATTCTTACAGTAATCATTTAAAGTCGATCGACTTATGCTTGCAAAACGTTTTTTGTTAATAAAAAATGTATCTAGGATTTCAGTAATTTTTGGACTGGCAGATTCGTCTGATTTTTCTCGATTTTTTACAATTTTAAATTTCGAGTGGCACTCACTGCTTACAAAATTGCGAATTAACGGGCGTAGACATATGTATTTTTTATATTTTAGACTGTATAATTTACAATACCAGAAAATCGTGCACGCTTCTATTAAAAAGTTTATTATCGATAATTTAATTAATCAATACAAGCTATTACTCGCCCGCTTCGCTGGGCGCTTTATAGAATTACATTTTTAGATCTCTTATGTTGGGGTCAAAAATAGTACAAATTACTTTTTGTTTCCAAATTATATTGTTTTCAAATGTAGCTAAAAAAATTTTGAAAATTTAGTTAAAACTGTCCTTTTTTATACTTTATGAGAAAAATTGAAATTTCTTTAATCATTGAAATTTTTAATCATTAGTAGTTTTTATTCTTTCAAATTTTAGCGATCGCTCAAGTCCAAAAATATTGGCAATATGAGAAATAAGTAGAAATTAAAAAAATTTTTTGTTTCATAAGAGGAAGAGAAAAAAAGTGCAGCTCTGATGACTTCATAAAATTAAGAGATATGATCAAATTTCTATGTAAAGAAGGGAAAAAAGTATCATAAATGTTGATTGATAAATTTTCGATTTTTCATGAAATTAAACAAAATCGTCGAAGTTGAAGATGTGAAGGAAGCTTCCCTGACTATTCCCGCGATGGTGCCTGTATGTGTGTGCGCGCGTGTGTGTGTGTGTGTGTGTGTGTGTGTGTGTGTGTGTGTGTGTGTGTGTGTGTGTGTGTGTGTATATAAGTATGTAAACCTCTGATAACATTTGAACGGTTGAACCGATTTCATCGCGGTTGGTGCCATTCGAAAGAGCTTCACCAAACTTAAATTTCTTGATAATTTGAACTGATTCGGACTGATAGATTTTGAGAAATCGCAAAAAAGCTACAAAAAAAAAAATTCCAAAAACTAATCAGCTCTTAACATAAAAAAACTACGTCGATCGCCGCCAATCCGGTCAAAATGGGTTGATTTGTTCGTGAGTTATCGTTGACGAAAGAAAATAGTGTTTTATTAAACTTTTGAGCTCAATGAGCTCAAAAGCATACAAAAGCTATTTTTTGAGCTTGGAGAGCTCAAAATAACACACAAGCTCTTCGAGCTCACAAACGTCATAAGTGCAATTTCAAACGTTTACACAGTAAAAAATTTTTCGTCATTGTGTAGAGTGTTAAAATTTGTGTGTTCAATATTTACACTCTAGTGTGTAGAATTTAACATTCTAGTGTGTTAAATCATTAAATTAGCACATGAGAATGTTAAATTCTACACATTAGAGTGTAAATATTCAACACACAAATTTTAACACTACACAATGACGAAAAATTTTTTACTGTGTAGGTATAGAATTGGCGGGAAGTTGCAGGGATGGCCTTCAGTCAACCGTTTTCCTAATTTTTTTTTTTATTTTTTTTTTTCGAAGTACATGTCAAAATTAAAGTCTCGTAAAAAAAGTCCTGATAAATCAAATTTGACAAAACTGAAGATATTTAAAAATAAAAACAGTTTTTTTACATAAATTCATAACTTCAAAACAATGTTTGTCTGGTTAAAAAAATTCGAAAAAATTTTTAAAAAAGCCTTTATGAAAATAGAACAAAATAAATTTTTAGTAGAGTCGAAAAGGGCTAATTTAAAAAATATGTCTTGTATACCTATCTTAAACATCTACTATTAGATATTATTTATTTATAAATTTTTATTATGTATTTATTATAATTCAACATATTTTTTTTATACAAATTTTTTTCATAGTGGGTGTACGTATTATTTATAATTGGTACATTGCTTAAAATTGAATCTATATTCTACTTTCAGTGTTGAAAATCATTAGTGATGATTTATGTAAGTAATAATTACAGCTACCATTTATGCCAACGCCTGATCCAAGGATCTCAATATTTTTTTTCACAAGGACACAATGGACATGTGTTTAGTACATGAGTTTATAAAAATTCAATAACTTGGAACAATTTTTTCCATATGTACACATAATATCTGTGTAGGTAATAATAATTTAAGTTAATAAGCGTGATATTATTCATTTGTCTTTGGTGAGAAAATGATGCTATCATCATAATATATGTTACTACACTCCATATTATTTACACGGCATTGAAGATGAGAGATACATAAAATATGCATAAAATACTCTGGATTATTTTTTGCTATTATATTATTTAATTATATTGCTACTGTGTGAATGATTATGTTATTAATTATAAATTATAATTATAATATTATTGTATCAACTTTTAACATCAATACATAATGAGATGTTTATTTTACAGTATTTTCGAAAAGTATTCGAACTTTTATTAATTAAGAAATGAAATAAGTAACTAGTAAAATAAAAATTATATTTTTATAGACTAATCAAAGATTTTATGCCAAATGTTTATTGTGAGAATTCCGAATTTATATTACTGATATAATTACTTTTCTTATTATAGAGACATAAGATTACGTAATTCATAATAAAAATAAATAAACAAGTTTCTATTGTGAAAATGTAATGTAAATTCCGTAGAAAATACCATGGAATTGATATTGATGCTAGTATAAATTGTAAATACCAGCACGTGGGTTTTATTGGAAGGTAGCCAAAAAAAAATTGTACATAGGAAATCACGCAACATCGGGTTGTTGAACTTATAAAAATTTTATTTAATCCAATTAATTACTATTATTAAATTAAAAAGGTGGTTTTTATGGCTTATGGACATATAAATAAGATAACTTTTGAAAAAATCAATTCTTCAACCCAATTTGTCCTCATCTGCGTTATTGGATGTTGCGGATTGACGATTGCAGCTTAATATTGTTTTGTTTAATTGTAATTAATTTTTTTTGCCTGGCAGTTGGAAAAATTTTCTGTTCTTTGAGCAGCCATGATTAATAGTATATTACACCCCTTGGAAAGTAAAAAAAAAAACCTCAGATCACATGTTTGTCGACTTCGGCTTCGGCTCGGCCAACAATTACACGTGATCTTAGGCTTTTCTTATTTTCCTTCCCAAGGGGTGCACGGAAAGATGGAAACCCGACTGGTTCGTGTTCTGCACCAGACTCAGTCATGTGCAAGAAAAAATGGAAGAAAAATTAGTTTACACCAGACTGAGTCGTTTGCGCACACGACTCACTCGTGTTCTGCACCAGACTCAGTCGGGTGCTGCACCAGAATCCGTGCATAATAACCACTTTGGCGCCTCACACGACTGAGTCTGGTGCAAAACACGAACCAGTCGGGTTCACGGAAAAAAGTAAACTGTAATATTCACTCGGATTCCGGTTAATTTTTATAGTTTCAAACAGTAAAGCGGACATCGCGGTGGCAAAAATATAAATATTACAGAACTGAATGTAGAAAGTATAAAAGCCACAATTTATAATTTAATATCCGAAATAAGTGATTAGTAGCTGGCACTATAGTAAATAACGACTCTTTCATCCTAAAAAATTACAGTTTCAAACAGTAAAAATTGTCATTTCAATATATAGTCCATATTATGAGGAGAAGGAGAACTCAGATGAATGAGAAGGGGATCTCACTCTGGGAGAATTTAACATTTGAAACAGTAAAAATTATACTTTTAAAATATACATTTTACCAGTTCAAGCAAGTCAATAATTACAGTTTGATTTTTAGCATTGCGTTTAAAATTTACCATTTTACTTTGTAAATATTGACGTTGCTTGTATTAGAAATTTACTAACTTTATTTTATACTTTTTACATATCATAAGATCATTTTTTAGGTACAAAATGATAAATATCAAAGTCTGAATTCTTAATTATTATACTTTAACATTTTAGACATTTACATAGCTAATATTACTGTTTGAAATAGTATTTTTTTCCATGTAAAGAGTAAATTGTAACGTTTAAATGGTAAATATTATAAAGTGAATAGTAAAATCACGATTTTACTGTTTGAAATGGTAATTTTTAGCAGTTAATCATTACTTATTATAAATCGACTGTTATTTATTACAGTTTACTTTTTTCCGTGTTCTAATCTTTCCGTGTGTAATATACTATTTTTATATACGGTTGGAAGACAGCTGATATTATACTCAATTTATTTTCTGGCTGATTATCGTTAATACGATTTCTAAGGTTCCATGCGTTTTCATCCCCGGACAAGATATCCCTGACAAAATATCCCCGTGTCAAAATATGTATCCTTTCCTACTAATATCCTGTTACGTGAATGTGGAACGCTTCACGTAATAATTACCGTAACTCCTATTCTTTCCCGATTCACAGCATTATTTATATTTGTAAAAATGCTTGCCGTAAGATGGACGGTGTGGCTTAATGTATATAGAATAAGCGAAAGGAAATTTAGTACAGACCGGATAGCTCAAATGGTAGAGTAGCCGACATGTCTTCGGAAGGTTCTGGGTTCGAATCCCAGTCCGAGCTATCTAATAATTTTTTTTCGCATATTTTATAAACTCACATTAAGATGATCCTCTCCACATTCCTTTCTCAATCCTTTCCTACCAATATCCTGTTACGTGAATGTGAAATGCTTCACGTAATAATTACCATAACTCCTATTCTTTCCTGCTTTACAGCATTATTTATATTTGTAAAAATGTGGAACGCTTCACGATTTTGCGTGTCAAAAGGGGAAAAAAAATATCTTATTTTTGAAATAATTAGTTCTATAGAAAATAGAACTTCTACCGGTCTGGTTTTTTTGAAAGTACAGTTTCTGACGAACAGAAACGTACTACAGATGTAGATTTACAAGCATGTTTGCACAAAAATCACATGCTTGTATAGGTGGACCATTTCGTGAACTCCGCCGTCCATCTTACGGCAACAAATAAATATCTTATTTTTAAAATAATTAGTTCTATAGAAAATAGAACTTCTACCTATCTGGTTTTTCTGAAAGTACAGTTTTTGACGAACAGAAACGTACTACAGATGTAGATTTAAAAGCATGTTTGCACAACAATCACATGCTTGTAAAGGTGGACCATTTCGTGAACTCCGCCGTCCATCTTACGGCAACAAATAAATATCTTATTTTTGAAATAATTAGTTCTATAGAAAATAGAACTTCTACTTATCTGGTTTTTCTGAAAGTACAGTTTCTGACGAACAGAAACGTACTACAGATGTAGATTTACAAGCATGTTTGCACAACAATCACATGCTTGTAAAGGTGGACCATTTCGTGAACTCCGCCGTCCATCTTACGGCAACAAATAAATATCTTATTTTTGAAATAATTAGTTCTATAGAAAATATATCACCATGAAATATCAGATTTGTTAACCTTCTTTTGGGTATATAACATTCCGTCATAAAATAGTAATTTTTTCCCCTTTTGGGACAGTATAAATTTCAACGGCATGACAAAAATTTATAATTTATTACGATTAATAACAATCATCGAACTTTTACAATTACATCAATTAATATTCTAAAATTTACAATTTTGATTTTCAACCATAACTCAGTACATGTGCAATCAGCTAACATATACTCCAATGATATAAAATACGCTGAATATCTAACTATAGAAACTGAGTGCAGATAAATAATCAAGCGAAAGATGTCACTACTTGGATATTTTTTGAGCGCTAAAGTGCGAATAACAAAATATAGTCATTTGAACACAATAGGAACATTTTGAAGCGCGTATTTATCAAGAAAATTATGAATATTTTTATTATTTAAGGGAACATTTTGGAGCGCGTATTTATCAGGAAAATTATAAATATTTTTATTATTTAAAATTAAAAATTACAAAAAAATTTTTCGAAAAATTTCATTTAAATTTTGAAACAAGATATAATCATTGTTTTTGTGTGTGTTTATTCGATATTAAACCAACACAACGCGGGTAATCATGTTTCGCCCTTTTAACATGGTTTTTGTGTGTGTTTATTCGATATTAGACCAACACAAATGCGGGTAATCGTTTCGGGGATATTTTTTACTGGGATATTTTATCGGGGATATTTTGTCACGAGGATATTTTGTCTGAGGATATTTTGACACGGGGATATTTTGTCCGGGGATAATAATGCCTGATACCGATTTTTAAGGGGTTCTTTTTTTATAATTCATGCATCGAAACGAAAGAGGGCGTTCAATTCTTATGAAGCAATACTATCCGCGGGTAAACATTAATAAGCTTAAAAATTGAATTGTAAATACAATTGATTTCGTGTAATGTATTTGTCATTAATTTATTGCTGATATTATTTTTCAAATTTATTCTTGTAAAAATTATCGAAATTATCAAAAGCAAAATTATTATTAAAAACTTGTAAATTTACGTACATAAGCGCTTAAAGCATGCATATTTGAATCTAAAAAACTTTTTTTACTCTCATTTATAGCGTGATATGACCATGGATCAAATTTTTTTACCAATAGATTTATAGATAAGTTTTTTGTAGATAAAGATGATAAATAATTGTCGCTACATAACTGTCCAAATTACTAATTATTCAAATTTGTTTTTTCTTTTCTTTCTTTTGTTTTTTAAACTAGAGTCATTAATTGGTAACCTAACTTAATTAGTTAAATGGACTTTGCTTTGCTTTGAGACAACGTTACTTACTTATTCTTATTGTATTATTATCATTTCCATTACTGTTAACAACTTTTATTATTACTATGTATTAATTTATATGTAAGGCCCTTAGGGAGCTAAGGCTTCAGGGTATAAAATTTTGGTAAATAAATAAATAAATAAATAAATAGATTTATTCAGAGTTGAAATGTGTAATTAACTTTTCTAACAGAAAACAAAATTAAATTAAACTTAGATAGACTTGAACTATAAAGTGAACGATGTTAGATTTAAAGTAAAATTAATTTTAGTTATACAAAATAAAAAAGTTATGTAAATAAAAATTTGAATAAAATATCTTTTTAAGTAGATAATTGACTTTCAACAATAATGTAATTAATTAAAGCTTTTTAAACTTACTTAAACTTATTTTTTTTTTGTCAGAAAACTTAATTTCATGTTTTAAGTCTACGTAGGTCTAGTAGTCTAATTAAATCTTCTAAAGTCCTAATAATTTTACAGTGAGAAATTGAACTCGTCTTAACTTAACAATAAACGCATATTAATTTTTTTAATTTCACCCTATCGATTAAGTGTGAAATTTATATTTGATCGATTATTGCGGAATTCCACAGTACTTTTTGGCCGAAGTAAAGAGTTTTCTTTTACTCAAAAATTTTTTCTTCATATGTATACAATTTTATAAGAATAAAAATTCATAAATTTACAAACTGTCTAAATTTTATCATTTATTAGTATGCTATTTAAAGTATTATGAATCAATAATTAAAACTATGATACCTCGTAATTTAATCATTGTCAAATTGGCATGAGTAATTTATTTAAATCATAATTATAATTATAATTATAGCTACTGACTAATTAAATTAACAGAAATTATGTAATTAAAAAATGAACAATTTCATAAGATGTTACAATAAAAATTAAAAAAAAAAAATTTTCTGCACTTGTTACCTTAAATAGGGTAATAGATAAGGATAATGTCGAAATAATAATTATATAAACCAACAGAAATGTTAATTTCCTTACGAATATATATAAATTAACATAATATAAAATAAAATGTTGACAAAGTTAAAATTAGAAAGGCATATGTAGTGTAAGGAGGTGGAAGAAATACCTTATACCACTATCTTAAAGCTGGACACAATTCTCTCCTTCATAATGCAGTTGTGTGCTGGTAAACATAAGACACGAGCCGTAACGGCTCACTGCTAAAATATTATTTAATTATACAATATAATTATTTTGTTATAAATTATAAATTATAAATAACAAATGAAAATGAACTCAAATATTTTACTGCTGTTATGGACAATATCATATTCAGTGAATTTGGGACTTGTGAATAGTCAACAAGGGCGGTTAGGGATCGCCTATCAGTGGAAATATATAGATTGGGTTTGGCCGAACGTGGTGTTGACCGAAAAAAAACATATCATTGAGAACCCGTTTACGCAGGACGTAGATGTTGATGTGAGTGGACGTGTGTTTGTTACAGCTCCCCATTGGTTGGAAGGTACGCCGATAACGTTGTCTGTTATCACGGATCTGAAGGGTCCCGGTGGTCCCCTTTTGACCCCCTATCCTCATTGGTCTTGGCATACACTCAAAGATTGTGATAAACTTATTTCGGTTTATCGGATTGCGGTGAGATATTAACTGTTCTTTATTTTAAAAATTTTTTTAATTAATCTAGTTTTATTTTTTGTTGAATCCTGTTGACTTAAAAAATCCCGACGGGAAAAAGAATATATGTTAACACATAAATATATCTATTTCATATTTTGTCTTCTGTTGAAAATTTTGAAAATTTTATTATATCATTTATGTGCGCTGATAACCGTTAAGTTAATCCGAAGAAAAAATCTTGAAATCGAGAAGATAATTTTGAAGAATAAGATCATCTTGAATTAAAAAAAATTTACTTGAACCAAAAAAAAGAATTTTCAAAAAAAAAAGTAGCCATTTAGTTTAAAAAGTCAATTACCTCTTGCTGATTTTTTAAAAAATTTGAAGCTTGTCGCATATGTGAACAGATATGTTCAATTTATTCGGATAATTTTTTTCTATAAATAATGTATAAAGGTGGTTAAGACATTTATCGTACACAAAACGTATGTTTAATTTTAATCATAATGTATACAACAGAAAAAAAAATCATTATAAAAAAATTGTAATACGATTTTGACAGAAATTCGTATCAAATCGGATATAAATTCGTACATACATATTTTTGTATGTTAACATGAAAATATTTCCATAATTTACAATTTAGAAAAAGATTATATTGATGAAAAAATTTAGCATTAATTAAGGTAGAAGAATATTATTGTTAGGTTTAGTGCAATAACATTTCTTTTAATAAAATTTCTGATGTACTTTTTTTGATTAGTTTTTTTTTTTTTTTTTTTTTTTTTTAAAGTCCGGAAAGGCCTTGGAATGTCGAAACCTTGATTTTTTCAGCAAAATAGTCTTCCTATTATTCAAATAGTTTATACAAAAATAACAATTTTCTGATATGGTCCGATATGTCCCCATATAATTTTTGACATAACGATGTTCCTATATTAGGCCTGACATAGTAATATATGCCCATATATTTTTCTACCGAAGTAGTCTTAAAAATTTCCGACAGAGGGCGCATGATCGCTGAATTGTCTCTTTACAAGGTAAGTAAGTCTGAGGTATTTGGTTATATGCGTTATATGATAGAAACATCTTATTTTACATTCTTAAGGAATTTATCTGACGTCGGTTTTTAGTTTAATCAATTACTTAATTATTTTTTTGTTCAATATGAATTTAATTGACACATAAAAGAAAAAAAAATAAAAATTGAAAAATTATGATAAATTATTTTTTAACTTTCATCAGATCAGACCATTTATGCGGAAGTCAACGATATCAGAAAATTATTTTATAGATTTAAACAAAAATTCATCTGGAATAAGATTTTATGAATAAAGAATAATAAAACTTTCACTTATAATCGATTCTAATTTGACAAGTATGATAATTTTAAAATTTATTAACGTGAATTTTTTTTTTTTTATAATTGCAAAGTTAAACTTCTCTCAGATCGAATAATTTAATAACTTGATATCCTCGGGAGACATCAATTAACTGACATACAACAAGATCATTAGCTGAATAATGGATATGATAGTTAACCTTCCGATCAAAAATAAACTGAAAGAAAAAATAGATTAATAATAAATATTAATAACATAAAAGTCAATGCACTATTAAATAAACTAAAAGTTAATAAAAAAAAAAACTGTCGTGACAGATAAATAATAATTTATTTACGAAAACAACATTCACTTATGAAATTAGTCTTGATCATTAATTTTTTCTTGCGCAACAGATCGATGAATGTAACAGATTATGGATGGTAGATGTGGGGCGTATTGCCGATCAGTCGATTTGTCCAATGAAGATAATGATATTCGACTTGTTCACGGACCGATTAATCCACAAGTATGTGATTCCAAGCAGTCAGACATTTGGAATGGCTTCATTGGTGACGCCGATAGTCGATGTCCGTTCTTCGTGCGATGACGTCCATCTCTACATTGCTGACGTCGCTGAAAATGGCATCGTTGTTTATAACCTCCAACAAGACAGGTCATGGAGGATAAACAACACTTATGACAATGCATTTGGTCCTGATTCAGATGGTATGAACATAACTATTGCTGGCGAATGGTTCGATTTAACTGATGGTATTTTGGGAATGTCTTTGTCACCGCCTGGATTGTTCCAACAAAGGTAATCTGTAATCAAAGATGATTTAATAACAAATTTAGCGTAATTAGTGATTCATTTTTTTGTAAGTTAGAAATTAAAACATCACAAAAAATCATACTTAAAAGTTGAAAAAATCCAAAAGTGCACGACTTATAATGCTTAAAATTTTTAATAAAAAATATATTAAATTGCTAATTGATAGAATGAAGTATAAAAGAAGAAAAAAATTGAAAAAATTATTATAAATTATTTCTGTAATTTGTATTAAACATCTCTTTTTCATTCATTCTTTTTTTTTTTAAATTTATTATTGTTTTATGTCTTAAGAGCGAGCATGTGTAGCTTAAAAATCAAGATTTCAATTTATTTGTCACATTAAGGGGGTATTCTAGTCTAGAGGTCTGAATTTCGAGCGTTTTTTGGCAATTAATATAAAAGAAGCAGTTAATATTTTTCTATACAATTTTTTATCATTTGTTTATTGATATTTCAAGAATACAAAAAAATACATTTCAAAAAAAAAAATAAATTTTCAAAAAGATATGTCCTTGAAGTAGAGAAAAAAAAAAAAGGCCGTGTCCTCGTGAAAGGATTTCTCCCTTTGTATCCATCTGAAAAAAAAACAATGCCAAATTATTGATCAGTACAAATGTCATTGTCGCACAAACCAACAAAACTTGAAAAAAAAATTTTTTTCACAAAATGGCGGCTGTTTAAAAATAGAAGTCGATTTTTTTTACTCATTTTTCAACTTCCTCCAATTTTTTAAAAATATTACAAATTTGAAATTTTTATTGGTTAGTGCGAAAGCGAGATAATCGAAGAATATTTATGCTAAATTTCAAGTAAATCGGCTGATTAGAACCTAAGATATCTGCATCACCGTATCGAAAAAAGTAGTTTCAAGAAAAACGCGTTTAAAGTTTAACGTTCAGTTTCAGGCAGCGTAACTGATAAAATAGTACGTATAACTTACATTCTCTTAATCAGCCATCCCAGCTTCATATATTGGGCCTTCCTCTACTTCATATTGACTGTTTTCAGCATTTCTCTCTGTATAACGAGCAGTTCTTTCCTCTTTTGAAGCATCTGAAGCTCGAACCTCAGACCGTTCAATCCTTACTGCGTTGCGCCTAACAGCAAACCCATGGGATTCCAGACCTATTTTTATTCCCATTAGACTCATTATTTGTAAAATAGGATAAAAGCCTTCATTGAAAATGCAAACTGCTAAACAATTAGCAATCTCAATTGTCTGAGACCCGGCATGGATATGTTTGGATTTGTTTATTAGTAGTGTAATACGATCTTTAAGGGGTTCTTTTTTTATAATTCACGCATCGAAACGAAAGGGGATGTTCAATTTATATAAAAAATAAAAGGTGCTGTGACAAAAAAAACCGCAGACAAAATAACCGCGAACAAAATAACCGTGAATAAAATAACCAAACGACAAAACAACAGGACGACAAAATATCCAGATCATAAAAGTTTATAATTAATATGATTAATCGTTCGGTTATTTTATCTGCGGTTATTTTGTCGTTCGGTTATTTTGTGGCAGTAATTTTGTCCACGATTATCTAGTCGCGGCACCAAAATAAAATTAATGATAAATATGACAAATAAAATTAATCCATTGTAAATTATTATTAAAATTAAATTTTCCAATTTATTCTTGTAATGTCATTTGGATGATTAGTAGGTAGATTTCATAGATCAATCTTTTGCATTGGTCCTCATGTCGGAATTTACTCGGAATTTTGTCGTAATATCTCTTAACTAGTCGAGTAAAGCTCAAAAATAACGTTAGTTAAAAAATGTATATATATATATATATATATATATATATATATATATATATATATATATATATATATATATATATATATATACAGTAGCGCTCAAAAGTATTTTGACAACATAAAATTTTTTAATATTTTTTTAAAATAAAAGCCTATCGGAAAATGTATTGAGTATAATGTAGAGTAGTGTAATTGCGACTATTTAAGCGTATCAAATTACAACTTGTTTGTTTACACACCGCGCCACCGAACGTACTTGACTTACCGTGAGCTCAAAAGTATTTGGACACGCATTTGACTTGAAAAAATCTCGCAGATTACTTGTTCCTTAGTTTTTATTATTACATATATTTACTTGTTGTGGTTACTTCAATATGCCTATGTGCAAGGAATATGCTAGTGATTTTAAAAAAGCCGTTATTAATGCATTAAAACAAGAATTGAAACAAACAGAAGTTGCTCGTTTGTTTAAAGTGTCTCGACAGTTAGTTAGCTTATGGAATAAAGTCTATAAAAAAAAAAAAATGTCGAAAGTAAGCCTCGAACAGGCCGCCCAAGAAAAACTTCTTCTTACATCGATCATATTATAAAAAAGTTATCAGCAAATGATATACGGATGTCCGCTGTAATGATAAAAAATGAATTAAAAGAAAAATATAACGTAGATATTCATATTTCTACTGTTAAACGACGCTTAAAGGTCCTAGGGTTATATGGCCGAAGACCGGCTAAAAAACCTTTAATATCGAAAAAAAACAAGAAGTCTCGTCTTGAGTTCGCGAAACGGCATATATCGTGGTCAAGTTTAGAGTGGTCTAAAGTTTTATGGAGTGACGAAAGTAAATTTAATTTAATGTCATCTGATGGTATCAAGTACATTCGGCGTCCAGTAAATAAAAAATACGATTATCGGTATCAAATACCCACAGTTAAACATAGAGGTGGTAGTGCGATGGTTTGGGGATGTTTTTCACGGTCTGGAGTTGGACCATTAGTTCGAATAGAAGGAAAAATGGATCGGTTCATGTATGCAAATATATTAAAGTCTCAGATGTTACCATATGCTAAACATCACATGCCAGCTAAGTGGTATTTTCAACAAGACAATGATCCCAAACACAGATCAAAGCATATTAGTGACTTATTAAATCGTGAAAAAGTTAAAGTTCTTGAGTGGCCAAGTCAAAGTCCCGACTTGAATCCGATAGAAAATCTCTGGGAAGAATTGAAACGTAGTGTAAATCCCCAACATTATTCAAACAAAAACGCTTTGTTTGAAACTCTAAAAAATGAGTGGGATCAAATTCCAATAAGTCGATTACAAAAATTAATCGACTCAATGCCGGAGCGATGCAAGGCTGTCATAAAGGCCAAGGGATATGCTACTAAATACTAATATATTTATTGCTGTAAATTATAATTATGCGTTAAATTAGTTTTTTTTCAAAAATGTCAAAATACTTTTGAGCCACCATTTTCCTAATATTTTAAAAATTAAACTTTCTTTTATTACGAATAAGAACCTCTTTGACACTATTCTGTAGTTCATTCAAAAGGTGTTAAAAAAATAAATAAATGATTATTGTGTTTCATATTTATTTTTAATTAAACCATTAAATATATTTGTCAAAATACTTTTGAGCGCTACTGTATATATATATATATATATATATATATGGAATATAACGCGGGATGTTGCCGCGATTGTGTTTACAGTTCTTGACGGATCTTGATGAAATTCGTTACACATATTCTTTGGATAATAACCTTGAATGAGTTCGAAGATGAGCGAAGTCCATTGTTAAGTTTAGAAATGACAGCTCTTCCAAATGATCAAAATAGTAAAAATTACGTTTTCGGTGACTTCATTTATGTATAACTTTTAATAGCAAAAATATGGCTGGTTTTTGATAAATTCATGTGAAAGCTCACAAAATTACTTATAATTTGACGTATATAACGTTAACTTTTTGACAATTATTAGTTATTTTATCGAAGTTAAGAGTTCAATAGAACCATTTTCAGGTAATGTGTATTACGACCTACTTATTTATGTTAAAATAAATTTCATTCCATGTCAAACGAAAGTTATTGAGCCAACATGATAATTCATTCTATGAAATCTACCTTCCATTTCGGGTGTGGCCGAATGGCGTTTTTTTTTTCTATTGACGCTTTATATAAAATTATTAAAAAGTTGAAAATAGTAGTAAGGTTATTAGTGATAATTTGATTAAATAATTAATTAATAATTAATTAAATCATTCATTTTTTAATGATGATTATGTAAAAATTTATGAAAGTTATTAATCAATAAAGTATATGTTACTTAATATCAAATTTGTTAATTAAAGTGTTCATTTGTTTCAGATACCTATACTTCAACTCACTGGCAAGCTACAAGCAAAAATTCATGAGTACAGATAGTCTGAAGCAGCCCGAATACTTTCAGCCAATAATGTACGAAGCAATAATCAAAAGACCAAGTCAAGCTGGGGTCCAGGCTACGTCAAAAGATGGCGTATTGTTCTTTCAGCTTGCCGAGTACACAGCAATCGCGTGCTGGAATATGCAACGACCCTTTACTCCAGATAACATTGAAGTTATTTCGCTTGACGAAGAGGCACTGCAGTACGTCAGTGGAATTAAGGTTATAACGAACTCTGAAGGCGTAGAAGAACTTTGGTTAAATACAAACAGACTCCAGAAAACAGTCAACAATACAAGAAAACCCACTGAAGTTAATTTCCGAATTATTGTTGGTATTGTTAAGGATATTATCCGAGGAACTAAATGTGAACCTTCTGGACTACGAACTTCATATCCAGATGTCTCGACATGGCGGAGAATATACTAGCGAAATTAACATAAATTTAATCTAATTTTATCTGTAATTTCAATAATTTTTTTGTGAAATAATGATTTTATTTTGAAATAAGTTACAAAACTTTATTTAAGTTGTTTTTATTTTCTTATTGTATGTTGTTGCTTGGTTTTTTGAAAATTTCGTGGAAAAAGATTAGCATTGGTATTACACTTGCTCTACGCATGCGCCAAATTTGTTCTAGTGATTCTATATAATGATTTCTGATATGCGTATGCGTGAGATTCGTTTCAGTCATTTTAAAGTCATACTTGGTCTGCGCATAGTTAAAATTTGATCCAATGAAACAAAACAATAATTGTTGTCATTATAAACCCGTAAAAAAATATTCTGATCAGACTTGATATGGCCTGATATGGACCGTCCATATCAGGCCTGATATGGAAATTGGCCATATCAGACTTGATATGGCCTGATCAGGGCTGATATGACCATATCAAGATGTAGACAAACTAGAAGCATGAATAAAATTTATCATTTCTGATTTTATTTTGTTGTTTAGAGAATATGAATGGCACTAATTCATAGTTGATACAAAATTTATTTTAGTATTTTTAGTTGCTTGTACAACTTTATTAAAAAACAGGTACACTCTGTAACAGAGTACAGAAATCCTACTTTTTTTGGAATTTAAGATTTCAAAGTCAAATATCTAGAAAAGGAACAATTCCGCGACCATGCGCCATCTATCGAAGACTTTTAATACTAGTTTCGACAGTGCGGAACATGTGATTGCTCCATGGTGATGTCTTAGTAACTAACTAATATGTTGTCAGATTTATAAATATTTCATTGATTATTTTAATTTTTTCCAAAATTTTCAAATAATTTTAATAATACATCAATGAATAACTAAAAATTAAATTTCATGATGAATATGTAAATAATACACAAAATATTTTTTCATTTGACATAATATTGCATGAAAAACAATAATAATATCAATTTCATATTGTACTAGCGGTTTCCCGCCCGCTTCGCTGGGCGAATTGAAAAGGAAATAAATTAAATTTTATGTTTTATTGTTATTTATTTTTTTTCATATTTTCTATATCTCAAATTTCTTTTCTATATCTCATGTGTTTAGAAAATGCAATGCTTTTAATCTGTTACATTTTCGCAATCCCGTAATGAGAACAATTCATCGATTATGTGATCAGCTAAAATAAAATGTATGTAAAATTCTTAGTTCGTTGACTGAATAGCTATATGTAATGTTAAATTTTGGAAACGGTACAATGACTTTTTTGCCGCTGCCAAAGAGGCGATTGTTATAAGAAAATATCACTATTAAGTAAGAAAAATATTTAAATCCGTTGACCTTGGAGGCCATTCCGGTATTTGTCTGTTTCTATTGAGATTCTATCAAATTTTATATTTGTAGGAACTGTATTTGAAGAATATGAATTTTTTGACAATTATCATTTCCGCACTCCTATGTGGGGGAGGAACTTCGTAAGATCCTATTCGAGATGATTTTCACATTATAAATAAAAGATTCCAACAAAACTTCGAGTCTATAAAAACTATCGATTCGAAATGAGAAATTTTCATTGTTAACGCCCCCACAATCCCTTTTGGGGTTAGAATTCGAGAAAATCCATTTTCAGCTGAACTTGACATTGTACACGAAGATTATTACCAAATTTAGAATCTGCAGCAGTTACAGTTTGGAAATTAAAATTTTAGATTTTAATACCCACCCCCGCAACCCCTATCAGAAGTAGAATTTTTTGGAATCCGTTTTGAGATGATCTCCTCATGACAAATGAAAGATTCCGACCTAATTTCGAGTTTGTAAAAGTTACAGTTTGAAAATGGAAATTTGAAATTCTAACACCCAGCCCCGCAATCCCTGTCGGAAGTAGAATTTATTGAAATCCGTTTTGAGATGATCTCTTCATGACAAATAAAAGATTCTTATCAAATTTACAGCTTTTAGAAGCTAAATTTTGGAAATTCAGATTTTTTTTTATTAACACCCACCCTCGCAATCCTTATTGGGGGTGATTCGTCGTTAAATCCGCTCTTAGATTATTTCTACACCACATGTAGAAGATTTTTACCAAATTTGGAGTCTATAAGAGCTATTTTTTACAAACGGGAAATTTTCATTATCAACGTCCCTGCGATCCCTTAACTGAACTGGACATCATACACGAAAATTCTCACCGAATTTGGAGTCTGTAGAGGTTACAGTTTGGAAATGAAAATTTTAGATTTTAACACCCACCTCCGCAATTCCTATCGGAAGTAGACTTTATTGAAATCCATTTTGAGGTGATCTCTACATAATAGATAAAAAATTTCTACCAAATTTAGAGTTTTTAGAAGCTACATTTTGAAAATTAAGATTTGTTATGGTTAACACTCACCCCCACGATCATTATTGGAGTTAATTCGTGGTAAGATCCATTATTAGATCATTTTTATATCACATATAGAAGACCTTCACTAAATTTGGAGTTTATAGGAGCTATAGCTTGGAAATTAAAAATTTTAATTGTTAACACCCACCCCCGCAAACTCCTGTGAGGTATCTTAAAATTCGTTCGTATATTATTTCTACATCTCTTAGCGAAAATTCCTACCCAATTGGAGTTTGTAGGAGCTATAGATTGAAAATTAAAAATTTTCATTGTTAATACCCACCTCCGCAACCCCCTGTGGGTTGAGATATCCTAAAATTCGTTTATAAATTATTTTTACATCTCTTACAGAAAATTCCTACAAAATTTGGAGTTTGTAGGAGCTATAGTTCGGAAACTTTTAATTTTCATTGTTAACGCCCACCCCCGCAATCTATATTGGGAGTAGATTGTCATAAAATCCGCTCGTAGATCATTTCTACATCACATATAGGAGATTCCTACTAAATTTGGAGTCGATAGGAGCTATAGTTTAAAAATGGGAATTTTCCATTGTCAACGCCCTCGCAACCCCCCTTGTAGGTGAAATTTCGTAAAATCCGTTCTTAGCTGACCTCTACTCGGCGAAAGGAATATTCTTACAAAATTTCAAATCTCTACGCCTTATGGTTCCAGAGATATCGTGATGAGTCAATATATAGGTGGAAATCTCTTATATATATATAGATTTAAAAAATAAAAAAAAAATTTTACTTTTTGTAAATTTTAAACCGAATAAAAAACGGTAGTCGATTGGTTCTACGACGACGGTAATTTTTTTTTTTTTTTAAAGTTTCTTAAAAATGTTGAATAATTCGAAAAATATATAAAATTTATTTATTTTTACTTAATTAATAAAAAAATTAATTTTATAAATAAAAAAATTCAAAAATATCAATTTCTCAATTAAAAAATATTTTGTGAAAAAATTGAACAGTACAAAATTAATTAAAGAGTTTTTAGAGCAACTTTGAAAATTTTTTTTTAAATTTATACATTTTACCATTTTTATAATTCATACCATAAATCTCCATAAAATATATTAATTAAAAAAACATAAACATGTAAATTTGCCGATTCTTAGACTTAAAAAACCTAGTGACCGTATACAAAATTATCACTCAGATTTGGCTTTATTTGATACTATTTAGTCAGATCCGGCCTGATAAAATTGTATCAGAACATATTAAAAAATTATAAACGAGCATATTAAATTATATCAGACCATGTCAAGTCATATCAGAATATATCAACAAATTATCGATAGATATATCAAATTATATCAGCTCAGATCAAATTATATCAGACCAGATCAGCCTGATCAAGCTATCTTAGGCCTGATATGGCCAATTTTCATATCAGGTTATATCAGGACCTATCAAAAATTATACATGGACATTTCAGATCATATCAGGTCTGATATGATTATATCAAAAATTTTGATATGGTCATATCAGGATAGATCAAGCCTGATCAGAATATTTTTTCACGGGAAGCCATATTATTTAAAATTTTCGAAAATAAAGGGACATTCTCTTCAGAATTAAAAAAAAATTTTTAAATCAGTAAAAGCAAGCACCAAAACATTCAATACTAAATCTAAATTTCTACAATTATTTCAACTTTAAAATTCTGTCAAACCATCATATCTCAAAAATGTCTTGTTTAACATTGACCATCAGTATCTCGATTATTATTCAAGTAACAAAATTTATTTATGGTATTAAAATTATTCCTCTAATTAGAATTTTTTTGCTTGATAAGATTCCGAGCAATCATTAATAATGTCGGTCAATAATACTAAATTGTGTCAACGGTAGCTTTGCAGATATTTCTAAATTAATTTTTCCATCATATTCGTTCAGTAAGTTCAATTTTGGCACTCTGAACAATCTGAACATCTCTGTTCAGAATATTGTGAACATTTTTCTCAAATAATTAAAAAAACTGTAAATATAACAGTTAACTTTTGAGAATTTTTGAGAAAACTGATTTTTAAAACACCTTTACGACAAGTTCGAAAAATAATTAAATTTTCCAAATTCACATAATATTGAAGTTATGAGTTCAAAAAAAGTTATTTTATTTCCTTTTGCTTTTTGATGTAGAAAAATACAATCATTGCAAAAATTATCAATGCTTTACTTTTAAGACCTGGAAATCGTAAAATTTTAAAGCAATTATCAGAACTACGCTTTATCAAACCAAGTAAATAGTCGTATTATTCAAACGATAATTATTTTATTATGACCTATTATTATTCTTTTTATAATTATAATTTAACTATCGTTATTTCTGGGTAAATATATTTAGTAAAATTTTAGTACATGAATTACCAGAAATTAATTAAATACTTGAGACTATAAAATCCGTATATGTCCCTGATATTTACGCTGTATCTTTCGGGGCATCATTCCGTTACAACTATAATTTTGTGAAACTTTCGGTAAGTACTTCAATTTTTGTAAAATTGTACCAATACAATACGTACGTAGATTTTTCATTTGCATTTTATTTTTTTCAAAAAAATTGTAAATATATTAATAATTTAATAAAGAATTATAGGTTATAATAGAATTATCGGACTGGTCCAAAGACGTTTTAAAAACCTTTAGTGTTACTAAAAAAAACTAAAGATGCTGTGGTTTGCAATTTCACTTGCAGTCATAAGTGTTATTGTCAACAGTTCGGAATTATCATACAGCAGTAAGATCAAAGATTATGATAATTCAACTGACAGTTCAGTAAGCCGATCGAATTCTGAATTCAAAATTATTATGGTAATTAAAATGATGATAAAATAAAAACTATTAGATAACTTTTTAGTTTTTAATATTCGTGAAAATATTCTTCAGGTGATGGATCAAAATCAAACGAAAACTTCTTTTCCGATGTCAAGAAAAATTTATTCACGGAAACCACAGAAAAAGCCACAGAGGCCAAATGTAAAATTCTGTCAGTTTAATCCTGTGACATGCTTCTGATAGGTCTGATGTGGACGTTTTATAAAATTAATTATATTACTAATTGAAATCTAGTTATTTTTCGGAAAATCTAATAAGAAAAATTTTGAATGAAATTTCAAATAATTTCACGTACTTATTATTCATTACAAAATTATGTATTTAATAGCTAAGTTAATAATAATATTGAGATACCATTTGGAAATGATAATAGTATGACACTCAAGTGCGGTTTCTTCTGCATAATATTTTTTTTTTTATGTTAACGTAATTAAATATCAGTTTAATTTTATACATTTCTATAAAAATAAAGAATTTTAACTATGGATATATATAAATAATTATTGAATAAATTTTTCTCTTGTAAAAGATGTTAAATATTTATTGCTTACATAAAATTTTTTTTTAAGTCGTCCAAATCTATCTTGCTAGATGTGACTGTTCGAATTTGTAGCAAAAAAATATTTTTAACTTTCCGCTAAGAAAATTGGAAATTTTCAAAAATCAGGAAGTTATTGGTTTTACCCCGTTTTGCCAAAATTGGGTTTTTCCCTGACTCTTACCGCGATGGTGTCCATGCGGCTGTAAGTGTGTGTGTGTGTGTGTATGTTTTTTGGAGTTTACTCCTTAAGAATCGATTTTCATATAACCCGCCTGGTATGAGAAAAATATGGAGAGTAAAACCTATTCATCAAATGGGATAGTAACGTTTTTGGTGCGCATCATTTCTCGCGCACATTTCACTTTTCAGTTGTGTGTGAGTATATACTTGCGTGTAGCCAGCATACACATTATACTGCGTGATAGCTTATAGTCTTGTCAACCAGTGCCTTTTTGGTCAACTTTTTTCTGCAGCCATCGAAAATTATAATTGAGGTGTCATTCGATTCGAAATGGGATCTAAATGATTTTTGAAAAAAATGAAGTTCCGCTTGCAAAAATTGCAAAGTTTATTAAGAATTAACTGAAAAAAAAGGGGGTTTAGTTTTTTACAAATATCTTAAAAACTAATAAAGACTTTAATAATTTTTAAAAAATTCAAAAAGAGGAGAAAACTTCCTAGAAAAAAGTCTGGATTCCCGGAACTGTAGGACCAATATTAATAATTTTCCCAGAGGGATGAAAATACAGCCGAAAATGGGTGTTCTGGCTTGCGTAAGCCATGCCTACTTTGAATACTTGATTAGTAAAAATTATTTTAACATATTAAATATAAAATTTAAGAAATGAAAAAAATCAGGGGCTTACTGGATAGATAAATGAACAATAATCCGCCTGAAAAAATTCTTATCACAATTTTTCAATTAGTTATGTAATTGTTAATTAATAATTTTTTTTCTGCTTGAACATGTACATTGCAAGTGTGATAATTGTTAAACTATAACTATTTGAGCTGCACGGAAATAACTTTTTTAAATTTTTACCATTTACTGTTTAAAAAATTGTTATAAACAAATGCGTTATTCATAAGATGATTGAAAATTTTTTTATGAAATTTCAATCTTTGATACAAATAATGATTTTTAAAAGAAAACATGTTCCTTAACCAATTTTTTGGAGTTCACTGGAGTTTACACATAATTTTTTTATTTATATCTATCGATATTCATTTGCGATTTAAAAATATTAACAAGTTAATAGAGTTAGCTATTTTGACGAATTAATTGCATAATTAATGAAAATAAATGTATCATGTATGCTTCGAGTAATATAATAGTTAATTCCATTTACCATCATTTACTAATCTATATAGTTGATATAATCGTTCGTAAGGAGTAAACTCCAGTCGTGCGTCGGAGCTGACACACGCGATTTTTTTTTTTTTTTTTTTTATTTAGGGGGGGGGGATTCTTTTTGCGGATTCCAGGCATAGCTGTTTGGCCTGGATATGTGACGACTCGACGGAGCGTCATACTAAAACTCGACGCTAACGCCCCTATTACTAAACCCTAAACCCCTTTTCTTCTTTCCTCTTATCCCTCATGGGAACCGCCGTCAGGCATTACTTCGTGAGGGGAGGAACTAGCTACTACTCTTCCTTCTGGTGGCTAAGGAGTTAACTTCTTTCCTTCTATTTTCTGATATTTGCTCTTCTTCTTTCGGTGGAACGCAATAATTACCAAGTCGCAAGTCTTTGAGGACTTCTGTTGCAAACGTGTTGGTAGCATTCCAGACAGCTTCTGATAACAACATTGCTTCCACTAGTGAATCTGGTTGCATTCTCTGATTCAGGATCCTCTCCAACTCTTTACGCTGTGGATCGAAACGAGAATATACAAAGAAGACGTGCTCCGCATCTTCCGAAACTCCTGGGCAGGACGGACACTCATAAGAGTCATCGCGCTTAAAGCGGTGTAGATACTCTCGAAAACACCCGTGTCCCGACAACATCTGCGTAAGATAATAATTGACCTCGCCGTGATTCCGGTTAAGCCTAATGTCGATCCGAGGTATGAGGCGGTGCGTCCACCTACTCTTCTCTGCAGCATCCCATTGTAGTTGCCATCGGCCTATGCTGTTCTGCCGTTCTTCAATTCTAAGTTCTTCAGGGCTCAGTGCAGTTGACCTTTTTCGTTGGTAAAGGGCTCGTCTTTCCTCTGCTAGAACTCTAAGAGGTAGGGTTCCGATATAGTGCGGAAGGCACTAGCTACTCGTAGGGCACTCAGTCGATATACTGGTTCAGCTTTTCTCCATGATTCTTAGGTTTCCAGTGCATTAGCCCAAATGGATATTCCGTAAGTGAGCACTGATGTGACTACTGATGACAATAGTAGCCTCCTGCTCTGCATTGGGCCTCCGATGTTAGGCATCAGCCGTGCGAGACTAGCCCTCACTACTGACGCTTTGGCACTGACGTGTTCCACCTGTTGCTTGAAGTTGAGTCGGGCATCCAGCATCACTCCCAGATAACGGATAAATGGTTGTGATGTGATTTCTTGTTATCCGACTCTCAACTTGATAGTTTCTACCGTTTTTTTACTGGTGATGAGTACTGCCTCGGTTTTATGCTTGGCTAGTTGCAAGTTCACCATGTTCATCCACAAATTGACTCGTCTGAATGTAATATCAAATGCCATTTCTATCTCTTCGAGGTGTTTTGCGACGATCACGACAGCTACATCATCCGCATATGCTACAAGTTTGACTCCCGTAGGCAATGCTATTCTCAGGAGGCCATCATACATGATGTTCCATAGCAAAGGACCTAAAACTGATCCCTGTGGCACTCCTCCGGTGATTTCGTACTCTTCCGTACCGTTCTTTGTATCATATTTCAGAACCCTATTCGTGAAGTAGCTCGCTACCATTCTGCGAAGGTATCCTGGTACGTTTTTTTCTTCTAGAGCCCGCATAACGCAGTCCTAGTTAGCGGAGTTGAAGGCATTCTTGATGTCCAAAGCAGCCACCAAGCAGTATTTCTTCTTTCCACCCTTCCATCTCGTTCCGGCGATTGCATCCTTGGCTGTATCAACAACCAATTTGATCGCATCCAGAGTTGACCGGCCTTTTCGGAAACCAAACTGGTTCTCTGCCAGGAGTGGATCGACTACAGCCTCTATTCTCTGATGAATTATGCGCTCGAATATCTTGCCGGCCGTGTCTAATATGCAGAGTGATCGGTAGGATGACGGTTCTTCCGGCGGCTTTTTCCCCTTCGGAAGTAGCACTAGCCGTTGCTGTTTCCACTTCTGGGGAAAAGTCCCTTCCTTCAGGCATGTATCGTAAACGTCCAGGAATAATGTCGGTGTTGCCCTAAGGATTGATTTAGGGCAATATTAGGAATTCCGTCCAATCCCGGTGCCTTATTATTCCCTACTCGAGAAGAGCAAAGGAATACTTCAGTAAATGTCAGGTATGCAAATGATGAACCACCTGTTAAGTTGAGACCTATAGTGGGAATAGGCCCACTGCGGGATTTAATCCAATAACAAATCATTGCTTCCTCACCATCTTCTATGTCCATCGTCTCATCGCAGAGTCCTTCGACTCGATTAAGTAATTTAAAAGTTTGTCATGTAAACGCTCAATCGCTCAGAAATGAGTGTCATTTTGAAATTTTTAAAGAATATTTTAGAGATCATAATTATGATATAATTGCTGTTTCGGAAATGTGGTTGAATCTGCTAAATATGTTGCATCTTCAGTAAACTCAGAAGACAAACATCCGGAGTACTTATTCGTTGAAATATTGAGTTCATCAAAGCAAAAGATACTAGTTGGTGTGGTCTATAAACCACCCAACATAGGACATTTAGATGATTTAGAGGAGGAGATGGAAAACATAATGGTACCATTTAATAACATTATTATTGTTGGAGATTTAAATTCAGACTTAAGTAAAAAGAATTTTTATGGTGATCAACTGCGGAAGTTTTGTAATTGTTTAGACTTGCATATTGTTGAATATGCTCCTACTCATCACTTACAAAACTCGGATTCTTGGATTGATGTTTGCATTGTGGATGATCTGTCCAAGGTGTTGGCGTCAGAACAATCTTCAGAGCCATTTATTTCTGATCATGACTTAATTTCTGTGACTTATAATTGCAAAGTTGAATTAAAACAGCTGAACAACTTTACATTCAGAAATTGGAATGCTATTGATGATGATAAGCTGCAAGAATTGTGTGAAGATATTGATTATGAAGCTCTGAAGGAGCTGGGCTCAGTTGATGAAATGAACACTTGTTTACATGCACACCGTGAACGTATTATAAATGCTATTGTGCCTGAGAAATTGGTTGTTCCGCGTCGACCACCGGCTCCATGGTTCACTGATGATATTAGAAGTCTCCAATGTCGGAGAAATAAGCTTTATCGTATCTACAGAAGGACGGGTTATGCTTATAAAGAGTTCTTTAACGTCAGGCGATTGGTTAAAAAACGTATTACTGAAGCAAAGAAAAAATACTTTGACAATCAATTAATTAATGCAAAAAACTCGAGGGAATTTTGGAATGATCTAAGAAGATTAGGCATTGTTAAACAGAAGAAATCACAAACTATTATAAAAGTTGACTTGAATAAATTAAATGAATTCTTTGCACGTGCGTCGGGTAATGTCATCGATTCAGATGTTGACACGTCAGACATATTGTTGGTTGATAATAATGGCGATGAATTCACTTTCACAGAATTGAATACAGTAACAGTTAGAAAATCAATTATGAGATTGACGTCAAATTCATGTGGCTCGGATGGCTTTTCTATCAAGTCATATAAATGTATGCTGCCTTTTTTTCAGCAAGCAATTACAGACCTCTTCAACGTGTCATTAACTACAGGAGTCTTTCCGAAGAATTGGAAGCTATCACATGTGATTCCTATTCCAAAAAAGGCTTATCCAGTAAACTGTGAAGATTATAGGCCTATATCGCTGTTGCCAAACTTGTCAAAAGCCTTGGAACAGTGTGCTCATGACCAAATTGTTGAATATATCAATGACAATAATTACTTCGATGAATACCAGACAGCATTTCGTGGAGGTTTGGGTACGCAGACTGCCATTGTAAAGTTCTGTGACGATATAAGACAAGCGGTGAATGAGTCAAAGGTTTTAATTGCGATCTCGTTTGACCTTAGCAAGGCCTTTGATTCTGTTAATCACTAAAGATTATTATGTAAATTGTCATCTATGAACATGTCGAATTCAGCCGTTGATTGGATTGAATCTTATTTAGCAAACAGAAAGCAGTCCGTACGCTCGAGCGAAGGTAACTCGTTGTGGAAAGAAATTGTAAGTGGTGTACCTCAGGGAAGTGTGCTTGGTCCGTTATTATTCTCACTATACATCACAGATCTAGCTAAACGTTTAGATTGCCAATACTTATTCTATGCTGATGACTTACTGATATACCTTTCTTGCCATCTTTCTCAAATCAGTGTTTGTGTGAATAAGCTTAACGGTGAAATAATAAAAATCACAGATTGGTGCAGAACTAATCATCTAAAAATGAATCCTTTGAAGACGAAAGCAATTATTTGTGGAAGTAGAGCAAAAATTAGTAGTGATGAGTGCAGAATAGCCGACACAATCTTTGTGGAGGGGTGTGCCATTCCTTATAGTAGCACTGTAAAATACCTTGGGGTGATTATAGATAGTATTCTCTCATAGATAGTACTCTCTCATGGGAGAATCAAGTAACAAATTTGTGCAATCGCGCTATGAGTATTCTCGCACAGATAAAAATAAACAATGAAATATTTAGTGAAAGTTTACGTATTAAGCTAGTATCTACTTTAATAATTCCTCTCTTTGATTATTGTTGTGCGGCGTATACGAATATGTTGAGACACTGCAAAATGTCCCGATTTTATCAGCCTGGCGAACTACCACCCGAAATTTCCGTTACCGACACTAACTAAATTAATGTGTAGCCCCCGTGACGTCACAAGACGACACGAGGAGGGGAAAATCAGCTACGAGCCTCAAAACCTGAGCATTGATCGACACTTCGATCTATCCCCCGGTGTCAACCACCACGCTAGATTTTTCTTAGTCAAATCTTATAAATTACTATTACTACTATCAGGTGACTACTCACCAAAAACTCACTAAATCTCTAAAAGTTTATTATCTAATGAAATAATATTTTATATCATTTCTATTAATTTTATTATTTTGCATTAGGTGATTACTCACCACGTTTATTCATTAATATTTAATTAGCTATAATCCTAAGTATAAGTGTCCTATTTTTACAAGTATTTCATTGAATTGCGTTACCGAAATACTACAAGCTTATATTTAAAGTGTTGATTTGGTGAAATAAAGTTAAGGGGGGAAATACGTGTAGAAGGCCGTTTTCATGCTGATTTTCATTAATTTTTTTAAGGTGTAAGAAATTAATATTATTTATTGAAACTATCGATTTATTTTATAAATATATTTATGAGTATTTTTTCGTATTAAACAACAATATAAGTTAACAAATAGCGGAGATATCAGCTGATACACATCGTAGGTTGTCATCCGACTTAGCAGTCTGTGTGCAGTATGGAAGACACAATTTTTATTTGAAATCAATGGCATAGAAAAATTACTTCATTTATATGTGTATCTTCCATATGAACCTCAATTCCACAAAAAAAAACTAAAAATTTGCATTTTTTAGAGGGTTGTGAAATTAAGCCGAGATTTTTTATCACTTTTCATAGATTGTTTATTAAAAAAAAAATAGTTTAAATCAAAATATCGCTTTCGATTGAGGTTCATATTCAAGATAATTGTATAAAGAAAATTATAAGCCATATCGCAAGATGATTGGTTTAAAACTCTTTGAGCTAGACTGCACACAGTTTTGAAAAAACTCGTTTCGAGAAAAACGCGTTTGAAAAAAAAGTGACAGAAAAAGTTAATGTAAAATAGTATTAAAGTAATTGCTAAATCGCTCATAACTTTTGAACGAATAGAAATTTTGACTTGAAATTTTCAATCTATATTTTTGAATAGTTTTACGAGCGATTTATAAAAAAAAAAAAAATTAAATTTTTTTAAGCCTGTACACGTATTTCCCCCCTTAAGTTTGTTATAATCCTTGTCGCCAATCACCATTTATTGTTGAAAACACCAACACCTCTTTACCACGACTACCTACAACCTGCCAAAGTATCCCAATTTTTAGAAGTTTAGGCGATTATTTCTTATCCGCGAGGTTTAATGGTCTAAATAATTAAATTTTTAAATTAAGCAAAAATTTAGTGTTTCAATGTCAAACAAATTATTATTAAAGATGCAGCGTAAATTGAATTCATGTGTTGGGTTTATCTATCAAGTACCAAAATATGAACATGTTACTCCATATTTCAAAAAGTTAGGTTGGCTGAAGCTTTCAGCGAGAAGAGATTATTTCATTGCTTGTGTGTTTTATAAGGAAATTCGACTAAATTATTGGCAGCTATTCGGCTCAAAACTAGACTTTTTGCCTGTAGCACTGCGTAGAGGTGATGTCCGACAAGACTATCTTCGTATACCGCAGGCTAATTGTGCCATGTATGATAATTCATTCTTAATTCATGGCATACGTATCTGGAATGCACTGCCAGCTGAGACTGTGGCTGTAGATAATTTGGTTGAATTTCAAAATGCTTGCTTCAATCACTTTTTTGAACATGACAATTAACAATTGCAATCTTTATTTTTGATCTTATTTAAATATTTTTTCTTGTAGAATTATTATGACTTTTAATTAAGTTATTTGTTTGTATTAAATGATCTATTTGGATTTTATTACATTTGAAATTAAATCTAATTGTAAACCTTTAATTAGTTAAGTAATCTTGTAACCTATGTAAACCAATGTAATTTAAATATTGATGGCTTTGAGGGAGCTTAACAATTTTCTCTAGGAGCTGTGGACACGTAGGTGATGGCATTGGCTGGCATTTCAGGTGGGTCATAACCACCTTATACGGTCTGCCCCATGGATCTTTCTCTACTTCTGCAACCAGTTTCTTCCAGCAGCGTCTTTTGCTTTCTTTAATGGCACTGTTTAGTTCTCGACGGGCCTTTTTGAACTCTGCCAACAGCTCTGCGGAATTAGGTCGTCTGTAGCAACGCTGAGACTTTCTTCTTTTTTTAAGACACTCTGAACGTAGAATGCTAATGTGATCGTTCCACCAGTGCACCGAAGGTCTTGAATTCATGCCACGTTTCCGAGACATACTGGCGTCGCAAGCCTGGGTGATTCTTCTCATTAGGTCCTTAGTCTTCTCTTCAGCAGTTTCGACGATGATCGGATCGCACTCTAGGGCTACTACTAAAGCAGTGAGGTCGAGAGATTTAACTTTCCACCCAACCGCGCTAGCGTTCCTGTTGACTCTTGTTAGATTCTGGCCAATTGATATTTCCCATAGTATCGCACTGTAGTATGGTCACTGGCTGTGTAGATGTTCAATACTTTCCAAGAAAAACCTCTTCGAGCTAAGCAAAGTCGTCATCGACATCTCGAATCTCGATGATCAGTGCGTCGGGTCTGATCCATTTGCGTGGTTTTTTCCGCTTAGGCTCTGGCCTGGGCTCCTTCGGCGGCTGCTTTGAGACTTGCTCTCTAGCTAGCTTCCTCTTCTCCTTCTTAGACTATACTTTTTCCCAATCAGACGCCTTCTTAGGTTCGTCACTCTGCTCTGCTACTCGTTGCGGACGGCTTTTTTGCAAGTCCTTCTTCTTTGTGACTTTGTCGGTTGGCTCTGGCGAGTTTCGGTCCTTTCTCTCTCCAGGCCTTGTGCCATTTTCACCTTTGTCCTCAACAGCAGATTCACCGTCACCATCGGCTCCAGTGTCCATTGCTTCTTCAGTCTTAACTTCACTTTGAATGCGTCGTCGTGATGACTGCCATTCCTCGTCCAGTTTCTTGAATCTTCCAAGAGCATTGACTACACCGGTTGTCTTGGTCTTTATCTCCTTGTGGATATTGACCTTTGTTTGGACAAACTCTTGCAGCTCAATGGTCAACTTTTCAAGGCGCTCCAGCGCTTGCGTTCTCTTCATTTCAGCGCTTGCTTCAATCGCTGCTTGTTGGGCATGAAGCCCGTTTCCACTTTTGTTTATTTCCTGTAAATTACTCATACTTTTTGATTTACCAGCGCATCGTACGGAGTGGAGCGGGTAGTCATAACTAGGAACGGGTTACCCTCAGTGATAGTACTTCTACCCCAGTTCCCTGAGGCCTAGTCGACACTTAGTCAGCCCCGGAATACACGGACGGACTAGACTCGCTCGGGGCGGTAAAGATTCCGATCTCTAACACTCACTGCGTACTTCCTGATCAAGGCCCGAAGTGACTGGCTCCTGATCCATTGCTGCAACTTACACCTCAGCAGAGCAAGCTCACATCAGCCGTGACCCGCATTGTCGGAAATAATCGACACGGGTTCCGGACACTCCCAGTAAGTTACAGCAGGGAATGATCGTCTTGCTAGGACAGTTAGTGTGACCAACCCATTATAGGGGAGTTTTGTCCACGAGAGCGTATTTTATTTGGCTCCTACCCTCTGTACCTCATCAACTAAGAGACTTAGCGTCATCCAAGGACAACGGGCGTTCTCCCATACGCTACGGGGAGACGAGCCTGGTAGCAGTTGCTCCTCTGCCGCAGGTGTATGTGTATGTGTGTGTGTGTGTGTGTGTGTGTGTGTGTGTGTGTATGTAAACTCCTTATAACTTTTGAACGCCTCGGCCGATCGGATCGAAATAGGTCGCTATCCAAAGAGTATCATTACGATTAAATTTCGTAAGAATTTGAATTAATTCGGTTCGCTAGATTTTGAGAAATCTCAAAAATAAAATTTTCAAAAAATCGTTTTTTTGGAATAACTTTTAAACGGCTTCATCGATAAACTCCAAAAACTAGTTCGCTCTTAAGTTTGAAAACCCACGTCGATTGCCACCAGTTTTGTCAAAATTGGTTGATTCGTTCAAGAGTTATCGAAAACGAAAAATTTCGAAAAAAGTGTTTTTTTCACATAACTTCGACATTTCTCTTTTGATCGTTTTTGATGAAATGGAATAACTATTAGAGCTTAAAAAACCACATCGATCGCCACCAAGAATGTGAAAATCGGTTGATTGGTTCCCGAGTTATCGTTGTCGAAAAAATTCGGAAAAAGTGAATTTTTCAAATTTCTCTAAGATTTTGGGTACGATCAGTTTGTGTTTAAAAGTATATTATAGAATTGAAAAAACTGTGTGGAATACTGCCAAACGAGTGAAAATCAGTTTATTCAGAAATTATTGCAGTTTGGAAATTCAAAAAATACTGTTTTATTAAACTTCTATCAGACTTTTGAGCTCGAAGTAACATACAAATTATATTTTTGAGCTCAAAGAGCTCAAAAACGTCATAAGTGCAATTTTAAGCGCTTAGATATGGAATTAGCAGGAAGTTGCAGGGATGGCCTTTAGGGTCAACCGTTATCCAGATTTTTTTTCAAAGACCTTACGGATCTTGGAAAAGTAGAAATTTATTGAAGTAATAAAACATTTTTAAGGTAGTACGGTTATGAAAGCAATATTTCAAGAAATCCTCGAAACTTTGAATATAAGTCATTAAATACATAATACATATGCTGTTAAAATTTGAAGACGATTTACCACACCAAGCTCGAGATAATTGCAATTGAAAATGACATTTTTGTACATGTAACATAGGAGAAGCGTGGGAAAATGACAGTATTTTTAATTTTTTCCATCGAAAGAATTTCAAGACTTTATCAAAAAACTAGTAGATTGAAGAATATGATATTTCGAACAATTAAAAAAAAAATGAAAATTTTTTACCATGTAGTTTTCGAGATTAATTAAAATCAATTTCACTTTTAGAGGATTATTTTTAGGAGAGGGGGTACAAAAAACAGCCGCTAGTCACTGAAACCGTAGTGTGTGTGTATATGTATAGAGAATATAGTAGTGACGAGTACAGTAACGTTAAAAAATCTTAACCTACAACCTTAGCTCTGTCGATACGTATAACATGGATAGCGAGTCAAAATTTTTGATCTGGATTGTCGCGGAGGTACTACCTTAAAATAGTATTTTTTTCGGTATGTACTCTTTTGGTTTTAAGGAGTTAGGGGTAGTCAGAATTTTCAAAAAATCGATTTTTTTTACATTTTCTTCAAGTATGATATCTTAAAAATATTCTCTGAAAATTTTAAATGAATCCGACAAATAATAAAGAGCGCTCAGGCACTCCAGAACGCTAAAGAGCAGGTAGCTCTCAAGAGTGTAAAACTCCAAATGCGTTTTTCTCAAAACTGTGTTTCTTGAACTGGTGATCACTGTAACTCGAAAACTGCTTAGTAGATTTCAATGAAATTTATACAGCTTTTAGAATTTGAAATTATCAATTTTTTAAGTTCCTGCTAAGAAAATCGAAGATTTTCAAAAATCGGGAAGTTATTGTTTTCACCCCGTTTTGCAAAAATCGAGTTTTCATCAGATCTCGACGTTTGAAGGTCACATGAAGCTTCCCTGACTATCCCCGCGAGGTTGTCACTATGTCTATGTGTGTGTGTGTGTGTGTGTGTGTGTGTGTGTGTGTGTGTGTGTGTGTGTGTGTGTGTGTGTGTGTGTGTGTGTGTGTGTGTGTGTGTGTGTGTGTGTGTGTGTGTGTGTGCGTGTGTGTGTGTGTGTGTGTGTGTGTGTGTGTGTGTGTGTGTGTGTGTGTGTGTGTGTGTGACTATGTGACTCGCTTATAACTTTTGAACGACTGAACCGATCGGAACGTACTAAACGGCGTTCTAATAAGTTCCCTCAAACTTAGACTTCCTGAGAATTTGAACCGATTCGGACCGATAGATTTTGAGAAATCTTGAAAAATCTCAAAAAAAATAAGAAAAAAATCATTTTTGAAAATGTTTTTTTTGGAATAACTTTTAAACGGCTCTATCGATCAACTTCAAAAACTAATCCGCTCTTAAGCTTGAAAAACCACGCCGATCGTCGCTAATCCGGTCAAAATCGGTTGATTCGTTCGAGAGATATTGTGAACGAAAGAAAACCGAAAAAAGTGTTTTTTTGACATAACTTCGTCATTTCTTTTCGGATCGTTTTTGATGATATAGAATAATTACAGAACTTAAAAACCCGCGTCGATCGCCGCCAAAAACGTGGAAATCGGTTGATTGGTTCGAGAGATATCCTCGATAAAATATTTGGAAACAAGTGTTTTTTTAACATAATTCCGACATTTTTTGGAATAACTTTTAAACGGCTGCACTGATCGATTTCAAAAACTAATCAGCTATTAGCATGAAAAAATTACGTCGATCGCCGTCAAGCCGGTCAAAATTGGTCAATTCGTTCAAGAAATATCATGAACGAAAGAAAACCAAAAAAGTGTTTTTTTGGAATTACTCCAAATTTCCTAGTTTTATCAATTCAAACTTGAAGATTCTTCATGAAACTAAAAAAATTGCGTCAAATACTGCCAACTGCGTGAAAATCGGTTGATTTATTTAAAAGTTAGTGTGGTTTGAAAATTTAAAAAATATTGTTCCATGATACTTCTATCAGACTTTTGAGCTCGAAGAGCTCAAAAAAACACACAAATTGTATATTTGAGCTCGAAGAGCTCAAAAACGTCATTAGTGCAGTTTTATGCACCTAAGTATGGCATTAGCGGGAAGTTGCACGGATGGCCTTCAGGGTCTACCGTTTTTCTAATTTTTTTTTTTCAAATTTTCGTGAAGGCAAATCAAAACATTGTATAATGATGCCATATTATTACTTTTATAAAGTAAAATAATTTACTGGCAAGAAAAAACGATTGAAATTTCTTATTTTTTCATGTTTCTGACTACCCCTAATCCCTTAAGGAAGAAAATTTTGAATGATTAGTAATTAAAATTCAAAATTTTCAAAAATCAACTCTTGAGACGCTCAAAAAGAAATGAATAATTTGACAAATTTTTTATACCATAAAAAATTTTACTTTTGATTTCATTAATTTTTTTTTTTAATCTTAACATTTCCAAGATCATTTAAAGATAAAAAATTTTTTTATACGCCCTATTGGCATTGATAACGCGATATTAGAACAAACTAACTTTATATTTGACAAATACAAACATACGATCTATAAATTATGTATCAATCGTGTGCGTCAGCAAGTGTAAAGTCCTCACAGCGATTATTAATAAAATAAACTTTTATCGTTTTGATATTTTCTATAATTTGATAAACTAGGAATAAATTTAAATAATTTAGCATAAATTTCTATTCTCATAAATTGGCGTTTGTAAAGAAGATTAATTTCTATTTACACTGTTTCGAAATGCCAGACTTTTTTTTGAAACTGACTTATAAAAACTTATATCAGTTTGCTTTCATCTCTCTACGGTTTTTGATCATTTCAATAAAAAAAAACTCTTTCTTTGAAAATTTCAAGCGCTATGATTCCTTATAAGCACTTGTCAATTCTACTGTCTGTTGCATTAATGGCTTCGATGTGTCTATCGCAAGATTCCCGAGATACTGAAGTGGCTGAAAAATTAACGCCATCATGGGGAAAAATATTTCCGGTCTTTGAAGTACCTTTTACTGATGTAAGTATAAATTATATTTATTATTTATTATAAAAGAAATTTATTATTTTTCATAAAATAATTTTATCTTGTGGATCTTTTATTGCCATGATTAATCATTTTGCGGGTTTATGTGATTAAAAAATAGTTGGAATTTTAATTCATTCCATGATACAGGGTGAATTTACTGACGATGGAGAAAAATCATCTCCAGAACCGAGCAAAGAAGATGAACCAGTTAAATCACAGAATCGAAAGCAAAATTCTGGACTCCAATGCTTTTTCAACTTCGTATCTTGTTTTTAAAATTGAAAAATGTAACTATTGTTGGAATTTTAGTTTCAATATTTCGAGACATGTATATTTCTATGACAAAATAATAAAAATTATAAGAATAAAAAACATAATTCGAAAAAAATGGTTAGATTTCATCATATATAACAAGATCTAAACTAAAAAAAAATTAACTTGATTGAAGAGAAAAATTCTTGAATCAAGTCAAACTTACTTAATTTTTCATGTATGATGATCAGGCCTGAAGACTCATGCCTGTTCATGTCTGATCAGATCTGATCATTTTTTCCCGGGAAATCAAAACAATGAAAATATTTCAAATGATTTTCTTGGTTTAACAATTTTTTTCTTGAATCAATTTAATTTTTTTCTGTATAAATATTTGTAGGATCTAATTATATGTGAGATGATATAACTAAATTTTATTAATTATAGTTTGTAACGTGGTAGATTTTTATTCGATGCCCAATACTTTGTGTATTATCACCTTCCAGGCTCGAATCCAACGTCGTGAATGTTATGTGTGAATGAATGAAATTTGACTAATTGTAATGAATTTATTTTGTACAAATATGCAACGCTGAACGAGTGACGGAGATAGGATGGGTAACAGCTATTACGAGTCTACAAATAGCTAAAAACGAAGAAAGGATTAAATTTGGATTCTTCCGTGCGAATTTGGTTTCTGAATTGTTGCCTAATTAGGTAGCCAAATTCGAATCGAATGAGGCTTAGATAGTCACCATTAAGTGTGATTTCCAAACCACCGCCTAAGTCGGAAGTCAAATGAGGCCCAAACTCGCAACTGCGTTACTTCCGGAATGTGGGCTAACATTGGCTTCCTGATTCGGTGCGAGCTTGGAACTCGGCATGCCTAATTCGGAACGAACCACCGCCGAACTTAAATTTTTGGTCGGGATTGTAAAGAAATTAAAAAGTGAATTTATATTATTGAAAAATTACTTATATTTTTGCGATAGATAGGGTAGAAGTACCGTTTGTGGTCACTGTACCGTTTATGGCCATTTATTGTTCAAATAAATGATAGAAATGAATTTATATTAATAAATTTCATTAAAATCATTACAAACTCAATTTGTTTTAATATAAGTCTTTTAAAACTCAACAAAAATATGATTATAATATTATAATTTTTTATAAATTAATTCAAATGTTAACTGGCCAAAAACGGTGCTTCTACCCTATCTGTGCCTTAGAAATATACAATAGTAATATGTATTAACAAGTAACAATTAATATATTATTTATTAAAAGTTCGGGCTTGAGTTTCAAATATAATTGGTTCAATTAACCCCGAGCGGGGGTCAATTGAACCATTCGACGCGTTAGCATAAATTAATAATTTTTAACAATTCACGTTGCTTATTGACTAATTTATGGATTTATAATGATAGTAAACATAATAAACCACCATTCTACGAAAAAAAATTAGGACGATGGTTAACCCTAAAGGCCATCTCTGCAACTTCCCGCTCATTTTGTACTTAAGCGCTCAAAATTACACATTACGTTTTTGAGCTCTTCGAGCTCAAAAATATGATTTTTGTGTCATTTTGAGCTCTTTGAGCTCATGATAGTAGTTTAATAAAACACAATTTTTTGAATTTTTAAACCGCAATAACTTTTGAATGAAAGGTTGGCAATAGCCTAATCGGCTCGGTACCTGCATTTCGAAAGAGTGGGACCAGGGTTCGATTCCGGCGCGCACCAATATTTTTCAATGATTATAAACTAAGAATATGTGCGTTTCATTGCCAGCCTTTGTACCGGTCGGGTTTGCTGTGGTTTTCCCGTATAGTTATGGAGGTAAAATGTCATTATAGAAGTACCTCCATACTATTTATGACCGTAATGCAAATGCAGATACTGATTATAACGCGTAAGTCGGCCACAGTCGCAGCACATGTGTGTCGGGCATGAAAGAAAAAATCCCGACATGCAGGGGGGTGGGGACGAAAAAAGTGGTTGAGAGTTATAATGACGGGGTTGAGAGATTATATTGCGGAGAAAAAAAGTGGAGAGACAATAATTCCCCACCCTCCCTTGTAAAACACTCTACAGTGATACAAGTAAAACCATCCTCCTCCTCAACTTTTGAATGAATGAACCGATTTTCACGCGGTTGGCAGCATTCGACCGGTTTTTGAAGCCTTATAAAGAATCTTTGAGTAATAAATTGATCGAACTAGGAATTTCGGAGTGATTCTGAAAAACACTTTTTTCGGTTTTCTTTTGACAACGATAACTTACGAACGAATCAACCAATTTTGACGGGACTGGCGTCAACTGACGTGGTCTTTTGATGTTAAGAGCTAAATAATTTTTGAAATTGATTGATTAAGCCGTTTAAAAGTTATTCCAAAAAAACCACATTTGAAAAAATTTTTTTTGTGGTTTTTTTGAGATTTCTTAAAATCTACTGGTCCGAATCAGTTCAAAGTATATTCAAAATCTAAGTTTGGTCAATCCCTTTCGAATGGCGCCAACCGCGACGAAATCGGTCAAACCGTTCAAAAGTTATAAGAGGGTTACATACATGCATACCCATACATACACACACACATACATACATACATACAGACATACGGACATCATCGCGAAAACATTCAGGGAAGCTTCCTAGGACCTTAAAACGTCGAGATCTGATGAAAATTCGATTTTCGATAAACGGGGTAAAACCAATAACTTCCCGATTTTTGAAAATTTTCAATTTTCTTAGCGGGAAGTTAAAAAATTATTATTTAGTTTTAATTCGAATAATAAAAAATTGCTAAAATTTTTTGGTTCAACTGACCCTCTCATCTCCTACTATGTAACATTGTAATGGTTACTATTCTACATAGGAATAAGATCTATTCTTTTTTCTTCGTGTATATTTGAATATAACTACACTGATAAAAAAATCAACTTGATTCAAGAAAAAATTTTCGAGCCAGTACAATTATTTTGAAGATTTTGATTATGTTAATTTAAACGAAGAAATTCTTGAATTGAGTAAATGAATAATTACAGAAAGAGCGGAAAAGCGGGGATCAGGTTTAGGGTTGGATATCTCAATTAAAACGCGTAATTTATTATCAAAAATAACACTAGTAATTTATTTACATTAATTACACTCAATATTTAATATTTTTAATAGCGGATTGTTAAGATAAAAGCGGATTTGTAAATTACAGCGTGGGTTGCAAAAGCGAAGCCGGTTGACACGTGGTTGAACACTTTGCCGGCACTGAAAAAGCGGTGAAATAAATGCACTGATAACACAATTTACCTATAACAAATTAAAGCGAATTATTAGCGGTTAATTTAAGCAATTTAAATTATAAAAATAGCGAAATGCGGTTAATTAACAATAAGCGAAAGTAAAGCGGAATTAATGGCGACTTGTTGCAACGAAAGCGTGGAAGCGAAAGATAATAAAGATAATTCGTCTTCTTCCTCGTTGACTTGGAGAAGAAGGCTAATGCGCATGTCCAGCGAGAGCGATAGCCAATCAATAATTCGTTCTATTGATGTCGACATCGATAGCCAATAGTAAAATTCAATACATGTGGCGTGATCGAGCGGTCGAGTGGCGCAAGCGTGTGAAAATTAGCGGGAACGAGCGCTTGTCAGGTGCGTATTGTAAATTTGGGGAGCCCACAGTGACGTAGTGCTCACTAAGTGGGCCTGTTCACTGAACATTCTCCCCGGCGTTGGCGGCTGCGTCGACAAGATCATCCTCTTCATGCGTCAGTGGCAAGACACAAAGCTTTGTAATTGGGCGTACCAGCTCTGTGTTAACTGTCTTCACAGTTACCACGCGGATTTGTCCATCTGCTCCTGGATGGACAGCAATCACTTTGGCTAATGGCCACTTGGTTGGCGGAAGATCCTCAGTGGTGATCAGTACAACTGAACCCACTTTGATCTGGTTGCGTTGATGATGCCACTTTGAAATGGCCTGGTAGCGGTAGATACAGTCCTGGTAGTAGCGTTTCCAGAAATGTTGCACCATTTGCTGGACTTGTTCCCAGTGCGAGAGCCGAGCAGGTTGTAAATCTGTCAGCGATGGCTCTGGGACTGCGGTCAATGACTGTCCGATTAAGAAATGACCTGGAGTTAATACAGCCAGGTCAGCAGGATCTTCATTAAGCGGTGTAAGCGGTCTGGAATTCAATATGGCTTCAATTTGAGCCAGTAGCGTCGAATACTGCTCAAGCGTCAATAGCGAGTCTCCGATTGTTCTTCGGAGGTGAAATTTAATAGATTTCACAGCGGCTTCCCATTTTCCTCCAAAATGTGGAGCTCCAGGCGGATTGAATTTCCAGTTCGTGCCATCTTGCGCGATCAGACTTGATAATTCTCGTAATGTGCGGGATCCTGCTGCGAATAGTCGTTTCAGCTCTTTTTCTGCTCCTACGAAATTGGTTCCACAGTCAGAATATAGCGTGTGGCAGATACCTCGGCGACTAGTGAAGCGGCGATAAGCGGCGATGAAAGCGGCAGCGGTGTAGTCAGTGACTAGCTCTAGATGAACAGCTGAGCTGAACATGCATACAAAGACAGCAATCCAGCCTTTGTATGTTTTTGCTCCACGTCCTTGAAACGTTTTTAGCGTGATGGGTCCAGCATAATCGAGTCCTGTATGCAAAAAGGCTCGAGTTGGCTGTACTCGTGCGGCAGGTAGTTGACCCATCAGCTGTTGAGCGCGTTCTCCACGATGTCTCGTGCAAATTACACAGCGTAGAATAAAGGATCTGACTGGAACACGGCCTCCAATGATCCAGACAGCTTTGCGTAATTCAGCGAGCGTGAGCTGAGTACCTCCGTGAAGCGTTTTGCGGTGCGAATCATCAATCAATATTGATGTAAGCGGTGAATGTCTCGGCAGTATTGCTGGATGCTTCTCTTCTGGGTCCAATAATGCGTTTTTTAAGCGGCCACCGACTCTCAGGACCCCCTGATGGTCGATGAACGGAGTCAGCTTAGTGATGCTGTTATTTTTAGGCAGACCATCACCATCTTGTAGCGTGTGAATCTCTCTAGCGAAGTATTGTCCTTGAGTGAACTTAATCAAGGTCAATTTAGCGCGCTCCAGGTCTGATGGAGTAAGCGGGTAGGCCAGCGAAGATTGTGGAACTCTTTTAAAGCGGTCGTTGACACGATGCCAGATGCTGAGCTTCCTAAGTAATGGAAACAGCTGCGAGTAATGCGATAGTAATTGTTGGAGAAGGCAATTTTCTGCTTTCTAAGTTACTAATGTCAGACCTTGGCGTTCTTCTCGATGCGTTGCGTTGTCGGTTGGAGGCTCAAGAGTGGGCCAAGAGGATTCTGGTTCATGAAGCCAAGTTGGTCCATGCCACCAGAGAGCGTGTTGTTTCAGTTTTAGCGTAGGTATACCTCTTGAAGCGCAGTCAGCGGGGTTTTGTTTTCCTGGAATGAATTTCCAGGAGACATCTCGAAGCGTTTCTTGGATTTTTCCCACTCTATTGCGGACGAATGTCTTCCAGCGGATTGCTGGACTTTTAATCCATGCGAGAGTCACGGCGGAGTCAGTCCAGAGATTGATCCTGACATTTTCAAGCGACTGAACTTCTTTAACATGAAGTATCAGTTGTGTTAGCAACCATGCGGCAGATAATTCCAAGCGTGGGATTGTCATGGTCTTCAGCGGTGCTACTTGCGTTTTTGAACACAGAAGTGAGACCTTTGTGTTCCCATCAGCGTCAGTGACTCTCAAATAAACAGCGGCAGCCATAGCGTTTTGCGAAGCGTCTGAGAACCCGTGCAATTCCATAGTTGCTCCAGGTGCTATATTATTCCAGCGTGGAATGCGGATGGATTCGATGTTTCGAAGATCCTCGCGGTATCCAGTCCATTTGTGAATGAGTGATGGTGACAATTGTTCATCCCATGACACTCTATCTAGCCACAGATTTTGCATAAAGATCTTGGCTTTGACGACTATTGGTGCGAGAAGTCCTAGCGGATCATACAGTTTAGCGATTTCAGACAAAATAGCTCTCTTTGTCTTAGGCGTATCTGGCGGTAGCGTGTACTTGAACTGGAGAGCGTCAGTGCGTGAATTCCAGTACATGCCCAGGACTTTTACTGGTGCATCACTGATTTCTTTAAGCGGTGTATCCAGCTGCTTTTCTGGAGCGACTTCAGCGAGTAACCGTGGGCTATTGCTAGCCCATTTGGCAAGCGGGAAGCAGCCTGCTGCACACAGAGCTTTTGTTTGTACTGCAGCCTTGATAGCGTCTTCTTCGTTGTCTGCTCCACCGTAGATATCATCTACGTAGCGTGTTTTCAACATTGGAGCAACAGCTAGCGGAAAGCGGTGTCCTTCATCCTTCACAAGTTGAATGAGCACACGTACAGCGTCAAAAGGTGCACTAGCGGTTCCGTATGTGACTGTCTTGAGACAGTAAGCGTCTACCAGGTCATTCTCATCTGTCCAGAGAATGCACTGAAGCGGCCAATCAAGAGAGTCGACCTCAATCTGTCTGAACATCTTGGTGATGTCAGTAGCGAATAGAATTTTATTGCAGCGGATTCTCAACATCACGTCAAAAATGTCAATTTGCGTTTTGGGTCCTGCGTGAAGAATATCATTCAATGAAATTCCTGTAGATGTTGCACAGGAACCATTGAACACTGTGCGGAGTTTCGTAGTGGCACTATCAAGCTTCAATACCCCATGGTGAGGCAAGAAGTAAGCGTTTGCGGGCAATTCGTTGATTGGAACTCGTACCATGTGTCCTAGTTGAATATATTCTGCCATGAATGCATGATACATGTCAGAATAATCCTTTTCTCGCGACAAGCGAGTTATTAATCTGCGGAGTGACCCCATGGCTGCGTTAATAGAGTCGCCAAGTTGACTCTCGGGGCTTTAAGCGGTAATCTCACTACATAGCGTCCATCAGGCTGTCGATAATGCGTTTGACGAAAGTGAACTTCACATTCGTCTTCCTCAGCGTCGTTGAGCGATGAAATTCCTGATGGAACTTCTTCCTGTTCCCAAAACTTAGCGATAGCGTCTTGTAATTCTGTATCAAGTGACGCATGTAATGCTGCGTGTGATGTTGAAGCGGGTTTAGCGGTGACAGCTCCATAAATAATCCAACCAAGCGTGGTGGATTGTGCGATCGGAGCATTGCGAGGTCCTCTTTGAATCTCTGCGTTCATGATCTGTGCGGCTGGCGATGCACCTAGAATATGTCTACAGGACGCGGCTGTAGATACTGCGGGTCGGCTAGTTGGAGATTCTCCAGATGCGGCCATTTCGGATCAGCGATCACGAACGATGGAAGATCTACCGTCAATGTTGGTAGAATATGCATGCTGACATGCATTGATGCGGTCGAATACAGCGAACGAAGCTCAATTGTGCTCACACCTAGTGAGCTTCCTGCGGAGACATTGCCGATGCCCTTGAGCATGACCATGTCACGCTGTAGCGGTTGTCCGAGCTTCTTGAAGAGCGTCTGTCTCATAAATGAGAGCTCTGAACCTTGATCAATCAAGACTCTGGCGGTGATTGGATTACCATGATGTGGGCGGACCTGGACTAAAGCGGTAGCTAGCAATACTTGAGCGGAAAGCGGATCTGTGCGGAAGATGTAGACTGCGGTGAAGCTGGTTTCGTTGGTGCATCCAAAATGGATGGACATGTGGTGACGTTGACCACATTTTCGGCAATCTTGAGCGGTCTTGCAATCTGCGGCGCGGTGCGGAACACGAAAGTTGAAGCACAAATTGCATTTTTCAACTATCTTGTGTAATTCTCCATAGCGAGGTTATTTAAGGCCCGAAGTCGAGTTTTCAGTCTTAATAAACGGAAAGTTCAGCGTACCGGTGTACGAATGACTATCAGGAGCAGCACCCGATGTGCTCTGCGATGCTCCTGACACTCGACCTTTCCTAGCGGTATTACACTTCACTTAACACAGCACAATTTTTAAGCGGAATAATAAATTAATTTAATTGAGATAGAGCCAGCCTGATCCGGCTCGAGGGACCAATGAATAATTACAGAAAGAGCGGAAAAGCGGGGATCAGGTTTAGGGTTGGATATCTCAATTAAAACGCGTAATTTATTATCAAAAATAACACTTGTAATTTATTTACATTAATTACACTCAATATTTAATATTTTTAATAGCGGATTGTTAAGATAAAAGCGGATTTGTAAATTACAGCGTGGGTTGCAAAAGCGAAGCCGGTTGACACGTGGTTGAACACTTTGCCGGCACTGAAAAAGCGGTGAAATAAATGCACTGATAACACAATTTACCTATAACAAATTAAAGCGAATTATTAGCGGTTAATTTAAGCAATTTAAATTATAAAAATAGCGAAATGCGGTTAATTAACAATAAGCGAAAGTAAAGCGGAATTAATGGCGACTTGTTGCAACGAAAGCGTGGAAGCGAAAGATAATAAAGATAATTCGTCTTCTTCCTCGTTGACTTGGAGAAGAAGGCTAATGCGCATGTCCAGCGAGAGCGATAGCCAATCAATAATTCGTTCTATTGATGTCGACATCGATAGCCAATAGTAAAATTCAATACATGTGGCGTGATCGAGCGGTCGAGTGGCGCAAGCGTGTGAAAATTAGCGGGAACGAGCGCTTGTCAGGTGCGTATTGTAAATTTGGGGAGCCCACAGTGACGTAGTGCTCACTAAGTGGGCCTGTTCACTGAACAGTAAAGCTTCCTTGAATCAAGAACAATTATTCAATTCAAGAATTTATCAGCATTAATCAAAATAATCAAAAACTTCAAAATAATCTGCTTGGTTGAAGATTTCTTCTCTTCGTCTTGAATCGAGTTAATTTGTTTATCAGTGTATAATTACGTTAGAAATTGAGATACAATTATATAGCTTCATGTATAAATATATCTTGCAATCCATAATTAGATCCAACCATTTATCTCTAGGATCGTTATTGACCTTTTGCTATTACGGCCTCGAAGCTTAATTTCCTTATATATAGGCCCTGATAACCAGCCTTTCTTAGAAAGACGTTGACTTTCAGTGGTTGCGGTTAAGCTTATCGTCACGTTTATGACAAGTTTTTGCTGAATAACAGTTGTGTAATAGTGATGTAAATCTACGGCCGGAATTTGAATGTAAGATAACCCGTGTAAAAAAAAAATCGTCTTAAAATTGTCGTTTGTTTAAGATCTTAAACGTGACATAAACCAAGACTATTTTAAGACTTTTTTAAGACGCAAAAAAAAATTCCGAGAGCAGATTTTTGTAAATTTGGTTCTTGAATTTGTTATGAATAATTAATTTTTAGACATTTTTTAGATGATTTTACGACTTTTTAACCGTAAAATTTTTAAGTAAGATGTTTTTAAATTGAATTTAAAATTGTTAAAAAATTATTATCCGACAATTTTAAGACTTTTTTAAGACGTTTCGTTTTAATGTTCCGGGGCTCTGTCGCTGTTAGCTCTTCTTAAAATAGTCTCTAAATTTCTTTTTAAGATTTTTTTAAGACTAATTTAAGATCATTTTAAGACAATTTAAAGACGCTCCATAATAATTTTCTGGAGCTAACACTGTGATATCATCTTAAAATAGCCTGGAAATTTTTTAATAATTTTTTTAAGACTATTTTAAAATTTTTTCAAGACTATTTTAAGATTTTCTTCAAGACTATTCTAAAATTTTTTTAAGACTATTTTAAGATTTTTTGAAGACTATTTTAAGATTTTTTGAAGACTATTTTAAGATTTTTTGAAGGCTATTTTAAGATTTTTTTAAGACTATAGTCTATTGTGGAGAGGATCATCTTAATGTGAGTTTATAGAATATGCGAGAAAAAATTATTAGATAGCTCGGACTGGGATTCGAACCCAGAACCTTCCGAAGACATGTCGGCTACTCTACCATTTGAGCTATCCGGTCTATACTAAATTTCCTTTTAAATTGAAACTGTTTTTGTTTGGATTCTGTAAACTATTATCAGAATTCTAAGGGCAAAGGAACTCTTTGGAACGCCACTTATTTCGATCGAATCGGATGATCCGTTCAAAAGTTATGAGAGATTTACACACACACACACACACACACACACACACACACACACACACACACACACACACACACACACACACACACACACACACACACACACACACACACACACACACACACACATACAGAGACAGTGACATCACCGCGGAAATAGTCAGGAAAGCTTCCTAGGACCTCAAAACGTCGAGATCTGATGGAAACTCGATTTTCGAAAAACGGGGTGAAAACAATAACTTCCCAATTTTTGAAAATTTTCAATTTTCTTAGCGGGAAGTTAAAAATGAAAATTGGATTTTTGGCAGAGGTCTTATAAAAAAATTAAAAATTTGACTAAAATTTCGCAGCATTTTTTTTTTTAAATAGTTTTAATTGAAAAAAATTCCTTTATTTCAGACCTTGTTAATTATATCTCGAAGACCTATTTAAAATTTCATCAAAATCGGTCGAGTAGTTCTCGAGAAATCTTGGCCACTGTCTTTAAAAATATGTTTTTTTTTTTTTTTTTTTTTTTTTTCAACCCCGCTTTTCAGACTTATGTCTCGATGGGGGTCCGGCCGAGAACGGAGGGGGACTCCAGGCTGATCGGTACATTAAGTTTGGTAGAATAAGTTTGGCGGTATTACATACTTTTTCAGCCTGGAGAGTAATGCGGCGATGGGCGATGCGACTTTGGGGAAACTGCACGCATGTGCCTGTGCCCCACCGGTAGCATAGGGCTTGGGGAAACCATCGAAAAACCCAAACCTGTACAGCCCGGCGTAAGTTACGAGCACCGATGTTCACTGAAAATTAAATTTCAGCTCTCCGAAACTATTATTCGGATCGATTTGAAACTTTAGGACAATATTTTTAGAGATGTTGGAGAATTCAATAAGACAAAAAAAATCGATTTTTTAAAACCGTGAAACCCATGTAAGCCCTTAAATAAACTTTACTTCAAGAATTTTTAGTCTTGATTTAGGACAATGAAACTCTTCAGATTATTTTCTTGGTTTAAGAATTATTTTCTTGATTCAAGTAATTTTTTTTTTCAGTGTGTTCTTTTATCTCTTTATATTGAATTCTTCAATTTCCGGTCGTAAATTCACGGTAAGTTTGTTAGAATAGCTATTAGGAATTACACTATTATCGGTAGGGCAATTTACACACAATTGGTTACTTAGCTACTTAACTTTACACCAGTCAGTAAGAAAGACCTTATCATTATCAACTTATGACTTTTCATTTTATCCATAAAAATTTTTTTTTTCGAAGTGTTGAAAGCTGTGTTGGAACAATTCTAACAATACTTATCTAATTTTCCTTAAAAAAAAAAAAAAAAATAGACTAAGTAAATATGAACTAAAACAGATTAAAATTTAATTTAAGTTTCAGTATTGACATTATAAAATGATGAATCACCTTATTTTATTCTGTATAGAATATAACACTATTCTAATCTTTCCTTTCTAATGTATACAAATGCTGATATAATCATTCTCTGACGTAATGTCCTACACACCTACCTTATAATTTACTATTATTATTATTATTTCTACCATTCAATACAATTATTACAGATGATTAATTTTTTGTGGTGCAGATGAATAGCTCAAAATTTCTCAATCATAAAAGTAAATCATTAATTTCAATTAATAAAAATTTTCTCTAAATAACTGACCTTTAGTCTGTCACTTATAACAAGAATGCAAGTATTACTCAATAAAAAAAATAATAACTAACATTTTAATTAAACACTAACAAAGAATCTAATCACTCGCCGTTTCTGAGCGGAATGAGTCAATTGTAACATTAAATATATCATTATAACACATTTACTCTCAATTGAGTAAAACAAATAAACTGAAAATGAAAAACCAACATAGTTATAATTATTATTAATTTAGTGAAAATTAATAATTATTAATACAAACATGATTAATTGCAATGCAAATGATCGAATTCGTTGAAGCGTTAAGACCGGATTAATAATTTAAAAAAATTAAAAATGACAAATGGAGCGATGATAATTAGCAATCGAAGCCTTGAATTTTCTTTGAGATTAAAAAAAATATAAGTGATATTTATATTACTTATTACCATCTTAATTGACATTATCGATGCAAGGCGATAATAATCTCACAGATTGCAGAATTATCTATCGAAAATTACGCATTTAACTGGGTTGAGTATCACCAGCTGTCAATTTATTCGAACAATAAATCTAATTACACCAAGGACTTAAAATTAAAATTTAAACGCAGCGACAGGTTTTCTTTAATGGATTCCGTAAAGTCTTTAAGGTATTTGTGAGTAAGGTCTTTACCAAAGGCACGATAATATCTGAGAGAATGTCTAGTGTGCAAGACATACCACGCGGACGCGGATGTGGTTAAGAAATGGTACTTAAAGCGTTATCGCACGTGTCAACAGATCGGTAAACAAAAAGATTACGTATAAATAAACAATGATATTAATTATTAAAGTAAATAACAATGAAAAATAAGGAATTATTATCAATGTGGGACTTTAGTGTCTTGCTATAGAGTGGGATTTTTAAATCTATTTTTAATGATACTAAGTAGGGTTTTGTACAGAAATTAGTTGTTGTTGTGTGATATCTAGCGTGCTCAACTTATCGGGTTTCATTAGCTGTTTAGGCTGGATCAGAGACATTGTTATTGAGTGCCTAACAACAGCACGTGCTTTTATCAAATCGAGCTCCGAGTTTAATTGTAAGTAATAGGCGACTTTATGGGTTCGCGTCTAGTAAGTGTCAATTGAATGTTACAATTGAGTGCCAGTCGACTGAAAGTTCATCAGGATGACCAAAAAAACAGCCTCGGATAAGTTGAGAAGAAATCCGATCGAGAAAGCGAACCCCCTTAGCCGATTATTTTTCTGGTTTGTATTTTATTTGTTTGTTTGAGGTTGGAGGTTTTTTATTTTTTGTTTTGCTCCAGGTGGACGCTGGGGTTATTCAAAAGAGGAGCTCGCAATGGAATCACCATGGATGACCTTTACACTCCGTTACCGGCTGATAAGTCCGAGACTTTGACTGATAATTTGGAAAGGTATTTTCATTTATTATCACCGGAGTTTATTATTTTATTCTGCGGGCTATTAGTTAAATGCTTAGTGTTTGTAGAAATCAAACAGGGAGTTTATTTTCTTGTGGAATAATTAAAAGATCACGTGTTGTCGTACAATCGAAACTCGTTTTTTGGTGTTGATACTCTCTAAACATGAATTAGTGAATATTCACTTATTCCAGTGAATTTTCACTAATTCATGTTTAGAGAGTAAATAATGCTAAAAATAGAAAACGTCTGCCGGTAGTTTGATTTTATAGAATATATTATAAATCGGAAAAATTTTTTCGAAAATGTTCGCATCAAGATTTTTAAGATGTCCTCGGCTGATATTTTTTTAGTGTCTTGTATAGGCGTTATGATAATTTATTTGAAAATTATCAAAGTTTATTATTTTAACTGTTTTTCTAAAACTTTTAGTAATTTAGTATTTGGATAGCATTTTTAAAATGACGAAAGGTAATAATTTATTACTTCATCTATCCGATTTGATCAATGTTAGTTTCTTCTGGAAATTATTTTAATGAGCTATGAGCTAACTGTATATTTGTGACTCATCGATAATTTCTGTGAAATTCTGTCTATAACTTAAGTTTAATGTTAGAACTGTCTTGAGGCGGTGTCAATGATTTCGTAAACGATTATACGTCCTTGACACCCGAGTTGAAAAAATTAATTTAAATGAACTTAACTGCTATACTAAAACAATTGATTTAAGCTCATATAAGTTTATTTTTTCGACTCAGGTAGTGTGGCACAATTATTATTTTATAAGAAAGAGATTCTTAACTTATGATATATTATAACTAACTTCACAATTTTACTACAGGGCTTGGAATGATGAGTTGAAAAAGCTGAAACCCAATCGAACTCAGAATAACGATGATAATAATAAAAAAAAACCAGCTAAGCCAAGTTTGCTTCGAGCAATCATCAGAACTTTTTGGATGAAGTTTGCAGCGATAGGAGTGCTCCAACTGTTTGAGCAGCTTGTCTTATTTAACTTGCAGCCCATCATCCAAAGTTGGGTAATTTCGTATTTCGGAGCTAAGAATGAAAACTCGATGACTCAAAATGAAGCCCTAAGCTGGGCTGTAGCGCTTATCATCGTTACACTGGGAATCACGTTGATTATTCATCACACGAATTTCTTCGGGGAGATATTAGGGATGAGAATGAGACTGGCTTGTTGTTCTCTGGTCTACAGAAAAAGTTTGAAACTGAGCAAAACTGCGCTGGATGATACTCCGGCCGGCCAGGTTGTGAATCTTCTCAGTAACGATGTCAACCGCTTCGATTTGCTCCCTGTGCTCTTTAATTATCTATGGATCACACCACTTCAGGTAAAATTTGAGTGAGTAGTGTGTTAGAGGTGAATAATTTAAAAATTGTGTTGCTTTGTCATGACTAGATCATTGTGATTGGATACATAATCTGGCGCAGTATCGGGGTATACACTCTGGTGGGCTATGGAATGCTCTTTTTGATAACGATTCCGATGCAAGGCTACGTAGGAATTGTCTCAGGAAAACTCAGAAATGTTACTGCTAAATTGACTGATCGACGAGTCCAGCTCATGAGTGAACTAATTGCCGGCATTCAAGTATGTTGATATTTATTAAAACGGTTAACAATGGTGTAGCGTGAGATAGTTGTATAAATACGAGTGCGTAGCTAGTTGCCTTCAAATATATTAAAATCAATTTAATAAACAAGTCGCTCAAGAAATGTTTATTTGAGAAATCTAAAATATATGAATTTAGTGAAATAATTAAAAATTTTTTACTAGACGACATATGTCTAGTGACAGTCAAAATTAAATCACTTTTATGAAACTACACTATAAAAAAAAACCAGTGTGAGTCCATGCGGTGTACGGTGTTAAAAATTCCGGTGTTAAATTCAACATCGAAATCGGTGTAGCAGTAACACCATTCGCGGTGTAAATATTTTTTTTCGGTAATAAATCGGTGTTATAAATTTTCCGGTGTTGATAATATTTTAACTAACACAATTTTTATAATTAAACTTTTTATGTTTAATAATTAAAAATAAAAAATCAAAAAAAGTTAATATTTAATTTAGAAAGTTTAAAATAATAAAATATTAAGTAGACAAAAATTTTTAATTAAAATAAATACACTGTAAAAAATTTCGATGTAAAAGTGGACCCGGAGCACTTTACATGGCCGTGTAGTGTGAAATAATGGTGTGAAATTTTCTCGGTGTAAATTTTTGATCCGTGTTACTTTAACACTATTATTAAAAGACAATTTTGGGACATCATATAAATAATCGGAAACTCCAAAATATTGCATTTTAGTAATAATTTCATAACTTTAAAGTATTTTTTTTTAAGATTTTCGGAATACTTCTAAGATAATTTTAGAGTCAATGCAATTTATTTGAAGCAATTGAATTGAAATTTTATTCTTAAATCTTATGTGGAACCTTTTTTGAATAATCTTAAAACATTTTTTTAACTATTTGAGAGAAAATTTTGAATACTTTTGAGACATTTTTCGGATGTTTTTGAGACAATTTTGGAACATTTCTTGGACAGTTTGAGAGTGTTTTTACAACAAATTTGAAACATTTTTAGAACAATTTTACGACAATTTTGAACGTTTTTTAAATGATTTTCAAAGAGATAATTTATTTTTGCACAGCTGTAGATTTGTCCCGAAATTAATGAATGAAAAATTTTTTGGACAATTTTAGGACGTTTTTGGGAGAATTTAAGAATTTACGAATTACCCATTTACGGTGAAATTCAAAGAATTTTCTTTTATAATGATAATATAATGCTGTTGTATAAGCTATGGGAGACTATGTGTTACAATATGAGTTTATGTGCAAATGAAATATCTGAAAAAAAAAAAGCAAAGTTATCAAATTATTAATTTATCATGTTTAAAGCATCCATTATATTGTGAAAAACATCATGGTTACGATAAAAATAATTATTATATTGTTCCTAAACATTTAATATTGTAAATATTATTTAACTTGTTGTATAACATTCATTAAATCGATTTCTGCGTAATTTTATAAATTGAAAATTCTTAAATAAATGTTACTTATCTCATTTACATAAATATTAAATATTAGTTACACCGATATTACACTGGTTTAACACCGGATTTTTAACACCGTAAAAGAGCACCGCTACACCGGTGTTAATACACAGGTGTTACATAGCGATGAGTCCATTTCAACAACGCTGTTTTATAGTGTAATTTCAAGTTTATTTTAAGATACTGATGAAGGTTATGTATATTAAATACTTATCCTCTGCTAATTGTATTTAGGTTCCCTCACGGTTTTGGAAATACCGTAAGGATTCGGTATTTATACGATATAAATGCTGTATTTTTACCGTAATACTTCAGTTATTTTAGCCAGTTTTTTTGTCGAATTATTACGAAAAAACTACGAAATAAATTTAGAATATTTACGGCAATACAATAGAAAAATTACGGTATATTAAAGCATTTAAACCGTAAATGTACCGCATATTTACTGTATGTCTGCGGCATTATTGCAGCAAAAAACCGGAAAAGAAGATCCCTACTTTTTATTACCGGTAAAATACCAAAAATATGCTGCTTTACTACTATTTTTCAATAGCTTAAAATTTTTTTTTATAATATTATAAATTATCATGAATAATTTTTAAGAGGTTGATAAATTAATTTCTCTGATTTTATTATTATTATCATTTTTTTTAGTCCAGACCGGGATTCGAACCCGGATCATCTAGTTACGCGCCGAAGGCTCTACCAGTTGAGCTATCAGAGACACTAGTCGTATCTATTTACTCAGTCACCTAATAAGACTCACCGAGTAATGAACACAACCGTCCATCTTACGGTAGAAAGCATTATATCTTTAATTATATCAGTATAAACGCGGTAAAATTGCAGTATATCTTTGGTATTTTTACCGTAGAAATACCATTTTATTATTGTAAAATTATAGTATTATTATAGTTAATACATAAATTTTTTACGGTAAAAGTTCTAGAGTTTTATGGTAATTTTATCGTATTACTAGCTGTTACCCGCCAGCTCCGCTGGGCACTTAAAACTATATTTAGAATTGAATAGAATTGTATTTTTAGATCTAGACTTGAAATTTAATTGGAGTATTTTTTTGACTTGCACAGATTCCAAATTCCATCGGATTGGCCTGTACCTTTTATCCATGTGATTATTCTGGCTAATATTCATTGTAACTTTCAATGTGCAATCACTATAACATTACCGTGGCTATGTTTCAAAAATCAATAATGATTGACATGAAGAAAAAAATTTTTAAATCTGTTGACCTTGAAGGCCATCCCTGTAATTTCCTGTTTCTCTTAAGATTCTATCAAATTTTATATCTGTAGGAATTGTATTTGAAGAATATGAATTTATTGACAATTATCACTTCCGCACTTCTATGTTGGGGAAGAATTTCGTAAAATCCTATTCGAGATGATTTCTACATTATAAATAAAAGGTTCCAACAAAACTTCGAGTCCATAGAAACTATTGTTTGCAATTGGGAGATTTTCATTGTTAACACCCCCGCAACCCCTTTTAGAATTAGAATTCGAGAAAATCCATTCTCAGCTGAACTTGACATTATCCACGAAGATTCCTACTAAATTTAGAATCTATAGAAGTTACAGTTTGGAAATTAAAATTTTAGATTTTAACACCTACCCCTGCAATCCCTATCGGAAGTAGAATTTTTTAAAATCTGTTTTGAGATGATCTCCTCATGACAAATAAAAGATTTCTACCAAATTTACAGCTTCTAGAAGCCATATTTTGGAAATTAAGATTTTTTTATTGTTAACCCACCCCCGCAATCTTTATTAGGGATGGTTCGTCGTAAAATCTGCTTAGATTATTTCTACATCACATATAGAAGATTCTTACCAAAGTTGGAGTCTATAAGAGCTATTAAAAAGGGAACTTCTCATTGTTAACGCCCCCGCAATCCCTTTTGGAGTTAGAATTCGAGAAAATCCATTCTCAGTTGAACTTGACATTATACACGGAGATTTCTACCAAATTTGGAGTCTGTAGAAGTTACAGTTTGGAAATTAAAATTTTTGATTTTAACACCCACTCCCGCAATCCCTATCGGGAGTAGACTTTATTGAAATTCATTTTGAGATGATCTCTATACTACATGAGAAATAAAAAATTCCTACCAAATTTGCAGTTTTTAGAGGCTATATTTCGAAATTAAGATTTTTTATTGTTAACACCCCCAACCCCGCGATTCTTATTAGGGGTGGTTCGTCGTAAAATCCGCTCTTAGATCATTTCTAAATCACAAATAGAAAACTCCTACCAAATTTGGCGACTATAGGAGTTGTAGCTTGGAAATTAAAAAATTTTAATAGTAAACACCCACCCCCGCAAACCCCTGTGAGGTAAGCTGTGGTAAAATTCGTTCGTATATTATTTCTACATCTCTTACAGAAAATTCCTACCTAATTTGGAGTCTATAGAGCTATAGTATGAAATCGGGAATTTTTCATTGTTAATGCCCTCGTAATATTTTTTGGGGTGGGATACGGTAACATTTTTTCATGAATTATTTCTACATCACATATAGAAGACAGCTACCAAATTTGGAGCATTTAGGACCTATAGCTTGGAAATTTAAAGCTTTCATTGTTAACACCCACTTCCGCAATCCATATTGAGAGTAGGTTGTCATAAAATCCGCTCTTAGATCATTTTCACATCACATATAGAAGATTCTTACCAAATTTGGAGCTTATATAAGAGCTACAGCTCAGAAATTTTAAATTTTTATTGTTAACACCCATCCCCGCAACCCCCTGTGAGGGTGAGATATCAGAAAATTCTTTCATAGATTATTTCTACATCTTTTACAGAAGATTCCTACCAAATTTGGAGTCGATAGGAGCTATAGTTTAAAAACGGGAATTTTTCATTGTTAACGCCCCCGCAAACCCCCTTGGGAGAGGAATTTCTTAAAATCCGTTCTTAGCTGACCTCTACATGGTGAAAGTAATATTCCTACCAAATTTCAAGTCTCTAGCTCTTATAGTTCCAGAGATATCGTGATGAGTGAGTATATACGTGGAAATCTCTTATATATATATATAGATTTCTGAACTTTGCAGCAAAAGTACGGTAGAAATGCTGTAGAACTATATTAAAAAAACTGGCCAAAATAACCACAGAAATACCGTATTATTTCAGAATTATAACGGTTAATTTATGGTAAACGCATTAATACCGAAAATTTACGGTATTTCAAAAACCGCGAGGGCTTAACATATTTTGTACTTCTTATACAGTCTGTATTATTAAAATTATTCTTAATTTCTTCGACAGGTTGTAAAAATGTATGCATGGGAGATACCATTCAATAAAATAGTCACACGAACGAGATTGAATGAAATAAAACAGATACATCGATCAAACAACATTCGTGGATTGTATTCCAGTTTATCAGAGTTCACACAGAAGGCGATGATGTTTATGACGCTGGTTATCTTCATAATGATCGATGACAATCCAATAACTCCCGGAATCACTTTCCAAATCTCAATTTACTACAGCACTCTCCAATTGCTCATGACAATATTCTTTCCGATATCAATTATTTCGCTGATTCAGGGTATCATTGCAGTCCAAAGAATTGAGGTGTGACAATTTAATAAAACCAACCTGTCAATTTTGCATAAAAAATGATCCTTAATTTAATTTTTTTCAGGAATTTCTTTTATTAGAAGAAGTTAAAGGAAATGCAGAAGTTGAGGACAAAAAAGAGTTAGAAGTTCCAGCAATTGAAGACAAAAATTCTGAAAAGAAATCTAACTCAGGAGCTGTAGTTGTTAAGTTGAGTAAAGTTTCAGCTAATTGGAAGTTCGGACAATTGCCTCCAACTCTGTGTGATGTCTCACTGAAGATCAACGGAGGAGAACTTTGTACTCTTGTAGGTCCAGTCGGTTCGGGCAAAAGTTCTTTTTTAAATTTGCTCCTGCAGGAGCTGCCAGTTGGTGCAGGAACAGTTGGACTCTTCCAGTTCTCTGATGGAGAATCAGCAGATGTAAAATCTCAATCAGGATTTATAAAGGACAATCCTGAAATGAAGATATCATACGCTAGTCAGGATCCGTGGCTCTTTACAGGAACTGTGAGAGAGAACATTCTATTTGGACTAGAGTATGATGACACACGCTACCAAGAGGTGAGAGTGATTTGATTATTTGCATTTCAAGTATTATCTGTTATTATCTTTACGATTGGAGTTGATTTTAGGTAACGAAAGTTTGTTCTCTTCTGCGGGATTTCAAACATCTACCCAACGGAGATCTAACTATAGTCGGAGAACGAGGAGCTTCACTGTCAGGTGGCCAGAGAGCGAGAGTCAATTTGGCCAGAGCAATCTACAGACAAGCTGATCTGTATCTTCTAGATGATCCATTGAGTGCTGTTGATGCACGTGTCGCTCGACGGCTCTTCAAAGATTGTATCCTCGAGTATCTGAAAGACAAAACGCGGATCTTAGTTACGCATCAACTCAATTATCTCAAGCAGGCTGATACTATTGCAGTTTTAGAGCGCGTAAGAATAAAAGTTCTTAATATTATCTTTACAATACTCGTGATAACTCTGTTTATCTTACTAGGGCTCGATCAAACATCACGGAACTTTTGATACTTTAATTCAAACGAGTTCTGTTTTCAATAATATGCTCAACGCTCTAAAGAAGAACGAGGACGAAAAAGAAACTGAAGCTGTTGTTGAAACTGCCAAGGAACAAAGTCATGATAAGCAAGAGACGGAAGTCGCAAGCGAAAAAAATAATTTCTTCCGTCGGGCCAAGACCAGGATGTCCCAAATTTCGATCAGATCTCACGATAGTTACAAATTTGTAAATATTCTCTTCGAGAACAGTAGATCTACTGAACATAATTAACTGAGCAATGTTTCAGATGGTCAATGAAGACGCTGACGGAGTGGATCTCAAAAATACTATTCCCGACGAAGTAAAGGGCGAAGGATTCATCTCCAAGGAGATTTACTTTCGATATTTCCGCGAAGGTGGTGGGCTCATTGGATGCCTTCTGCTTATCCTGATGTTCATTCTGACCCAGGTTGCTGCGGTCGGTGTCGATCAGTGGATGACTTTCTGGACAACTCTAGAAACATTCAGGCCTTGTATCCAAAGTGCAGGCGGTGTCTGTCCAGGGGCTGTACTTGAATCTAACGCTCTCATTAACAATACGATATTGAGCTCACTTCTTGATAGCGATGGTTTGCTACCCGCCGAAACCGCAGTCTACATCTACCTCGCTCTTCTCATCACTTTCATCACTCTGTCCATGTCTAGGGCCCGTTTTCTCATATGGGTCGGCATGAGAGCTGCACGCAAGCTCCACAATCAAATGTTTTCTAATCTTCTCCAAGCGACCATGTATTTCTTTAACACTAATCCTTCGGGTAACTATTTAAACCATCTTGAAAAATTTAATGAACTCTTGATTTATCCATTCAATTCAATTAAATGAAATTATGATGTTATTTTTTTTTTTAGGTCGACTTTTAAACAGATTCTCAAAAGATGTTGGAGCGATGGATGATTTACTTCTACAATTCATCATAGAAGCATCTCTTATTTTAATGGAAGTCCTCGGAATCTTGATAAATATCATCACTGTTAATGTCTGGATGTTAGGAATTACGATTATCGTCGGGATCATATTTTACTTCTTAACATTTTTCTATCTAAAGTCTGCTCAAGATGTTAAACGACTTGAAGGAATCGGTAAGAATAATTAGGTTTTAGATAAATCCTTCCTTTTTTTTTTGTAATAGTGAAGTTAGTTTTGATTTTCTTCGTTTCTTCCAATTTCCAGCGAAAAGTCCAGTTTTTACGCACGTAGTCACGACAATGAACGGACTAACTACAATAAGAAGTCGAGGCAAAGATGTGCAACTGATGTTACGGAATGAATTTGATCGGTATCAAGATGATCATACCGGAGCATGGTATTTAGTTATAGCTTCTGGAACAGCATTTGGCTTTAGTATTGACCTTGTCGCTTGTACGTTTATTGCCGTTTTGTGTTTCTTACTCATTCTTATAAATCCAGGTAATTTTAAACTTTAATCTGATAAAAGTTAGTTTCACAAGTTTATTCTAATTATAACTTTGAATACATCACCAGAAAATACATTTGGGGCGTCGGTTGGCTTAGCGATATCTCAGTCATTGGCTTTGACGGGAATGCTTCAGCATGGAGTGAAGCAAGCAACCCAAGTACAGTCGCAGATGACAGCTGTTGAGAGAATAATTCAGTATACAAACTTACCAAAAGAAGGTCCAATAGAATCATCGAAACCGTTGCCTGAGAACTGGCCATCTAAAGGCCGACTTCATTGGAAGAATGTTTATCTCAGCTATAAAAAAGACGATCCTGCTGTTTTGAAGGTATACAAGTCTCGAGTTATAATTAAGCTTGCAAGTAAATTTCAGATTAATTCAATTAGATTTTTTTTTTGCTGATTAGAACATTGACCTGATGATCGAGCCGGGCTGGAAAGTTGGCGTTGTTGGAAGAACTGGTGCCGGAAAATCCTCCTTGATATCTGCGCTCTTTCGACTAGTCGATGATGGTCTCGAGGGGCAAATAATTATTGACGGTGTAGACACTAAAACAATCGGTCTTCAAGATTTACGATCGAGTATATCAATAATTCCACAGGAACCTGTTTTATTTTCTGAGACACTGCGATACAATCTCGATCCCTTTGGGAAATACACTGACATAGAAATCTGGGACGCGTTGAGGGAAGTTGAATTGAGTAACTTGGGCCTCGACCAATGGGTCACCGAAGGCGGAACAAACTTCAGCGTTGGTCAGCGTCAGCTGATTTGTCTCGCTCGCGCTCTGCTGAGAAACAATCGGATCCTGGTTCTCGACGAAGCCACCGCCAATATCGACTCTCGGTATGTACCATCCCTGCTCTTATAGACTCAAATCTCTCAAGAATGTGTAACTTTTTAACGGTTGTTTTGATGATAGGACTGATGCGTTGATCCAGCGAGCAATTCGCTCGAAATTCGCAGACTGCACAGTTATAACAATAGCTCACAGATTAAATACAATCATCAACAGCAATAGGATTCTAGTAATGGATAATGGATGTGCTGTGGTGAGTGATCAATTAAATTTTCTCTATTTATTTCTTTCATTTATCGATTACTAATCTTCTCTTTTCAACAGGAATTTGATACACCGTACGAATTACTGATAGAAAAACCAGATAGCATATTCGCCAAAATGGTCGAACAAACCGGGCCATCCATGACTGCTAAAATACTCCACGAAGTAATGGAATTCCATAATCAACGATCAGCTCATGATACCAATGATTCTCCTGCTGTAGATACTCTTGATTTATCATCTGATGATACAAAGCTTTAAAAAATATCAAAGCAAGCTCACCGTGTGTTATTTATTACCTCATTAATGTAAATCATTGCCTTAGGATTTTTAATAGGTATAAACTATTGTTAGAATTTTTAAGTTTACCAAATTCTTAGCGAATTCTTAAGCACGACTAGTTTTTTCATAAATATATGTATAAGTGTTGAATATTGTAAGTTGATACACAAATTAATAAATTACTCTTACAAAATATTTTGTTACTAATTTTTGTTACAGTAATCTTTTCAGATAAAATAGGTATATATTGTTTTATCAACAAAAAGATCTTGAGGGAACTATGCATAGTTATCTTTTAATAATTTTTATGCAAATCAGTATATTTAATAGTATTTTAACGAATCAAAGTAAATCAATGTATTCAACTGGTTAAAATATTTTTTAGCGCTATCGTTTCTCTCAAAAAACGTGTAATCATCAGAGTTCTTATAAATATTCAAAAACTAATGCATTTGCGTCAACAAAAAAAGTCTAAGCACATATAAACGATAAGAATAATTGCAATACATGTTCAGGGTTTGAGTTTTAATCATCGAAGGATTTAATTGCCACGTAAAGATAGTTATATAAGACAATTATATTTCTATCACGAAGTGTTAACAAAAAAGCTGTTATCGGTCTACATGAAATTAAATCATTAAACTATTAAAATGACGTTATTCCAAATTTATAAATGCATTATCGATTGTAGAATCATTTAAACTTCTCATATCATATCCCTGAACTCTATCATTGATTAACATCATTACTTATCAATCAGAATATAAACTTATATAATCTTAATATTCACCTTCACATGTAATATCGATCATATTTTTAGACATCGGATTGGAGATAAAAATGTTATCAGTGTCGACGAAAACCACGTATTCTTCTTCAAAAAAAATAAATCGGGTTTTTTGTTTTTAAAAGTCATTTAATTTATTTTAAGTAATTACCTAGTGGAAAAATTTATGTGATAGCCGATTTGGTAATTAAACCTTCAGGTTATTAATTTGTCATTAAATTTGAGATGATAAATTACAAATTTATTTTTAATTAATAATTAATGAATAATTTTTTGCTATTTATTGAAAATCAATATAGAAATTTATTATTTCAGCATTTTTAACGAAAAATAATTTAATCCTGGTGTTTCGGTATATCGGTATTTCATAAAATTTTGCTTTTAACGAACTAATATTGATCGATGTCGAATTTTCAGAAGATCTTTCACTTCAGTATTTAATTAAAAATTAAAATAAATAACTGAGATTTTTTTATTTTAAGATTCTTACCCCACAAAATTTAAAATAAATTGGATTATATAATTAAAAAAACAAAAAAAAAGTAAAATAAAATGAGACTTCATAATGTTGTATCATTATCGAGGATGGGATCATTGACCTGTAGAATTTCATCTAATATTAGATTTTCTGATTTCGTATACTGTTGTCAACTTGAAGCAAAAATAGAGGAGTGTATAAATTAACTGAAGAAATTTTAGAGAATTTGGATTTGTACTTTTTGTTGAAAAAAATTGATTCAATCAAATTTGTGATTTTTTTTTAGTTTGAATTTTTTGAAATTTTCTGCTTAATAATTTTTTCATGCAGAAACTACGATGTTTAAAGTTTTGGTTCACTTTTTGAAGAAAAAAAAAATATAACCTAAAATATATATATCATGTACTATAATGATGAATAAGGAAAAAAACTTTTGTCAAGAGTTATGTTTTGTGAATAATTTGAATTTCATAGCAAAGGTGAAAATTCTTTCTGCCTAAAAATTTGTTACTTATATTTTTATTGAAATTTTTCTTTCAAAAAAAATTACTGAAAATAATAAAAAAATCATGGCCGTTTTGAAAAAAAAAAAAAAAAAAAAAAAAAAAAAAAAAAAAAATATTTTGTAACAACATAATATTAACGGCTCCAATTTTGAAAAAAAATTTTTTTTCATATAAAGAACACTTGTAGAATTCAAAAATTTTGTTCAAATTTGCTTTCCACCAAAGATACTATTTTTTATTTTTCAAAGTCTTTTCTGAACTTTGGATAACTTTCTAATTTTTTCAGTGAATCTTGTCGACTCATCCGAAAGCTTTTGTTTAAATGATAGGTTTTTTCAAACTTTTTCTAGGTCCCAAAATTGTCTCAATCAAATTACAAAAAGTTTTGCCCAAAAATTAATTTTAGCCCCTTTTCATCAATAAGGGAATTTAAAGAATCAATTTTTTTCATCACACCTCATACTTCTAAACTATAATTGTTTGTTCCGATTTTTATGTGAAGAAATAGCTATAAGATCAAATTTATTAGCGAGATTTCCAACAAATTCTACTAAAAACTCCTTACAGTTCAACCACGAATTGTACAATCAGATCATTAGATTTATTAATAGAAATAATTGGGTGTAATGCGATATTTATTAAAAAAAAAAAAAACGCAACATAAATTTTAGTGATGTATTAATTACATTATAAACATTTAATCTACTTTGTACGTCTTAATGGATTTCAATATACTTAGAATACTTTCAACGACAGATTCAATTAAAGAAATTGATTATCTTTGGATTAAAAATAATCTTTCTTATAGGCAGTCATTATTATAAAGCTATTAAAAATTGTTTTTCATCCGTTCTAAATGGCCTTTAACGATTAGTAAAAATGATAAATTCCTGATATTTAGCGGGCATCGCGGGACTTGTTAAATCACTGTTGTTGAACTTACATCTTCGGAAAGTTAGAATAACTTGAAAATAGTCTAAAATTTTAATGAACGACTTTAATAACAATCAAAATTCATTCCAGTGATTCATTTGTCTTGATCAAAAAGTAATTATTTATTTTATTTATAACTTTCAATAATTAATTAATGAGAATCATCATTTGTAGAATAATAACTTTATTTATATTTTATAGAATCGTCGAAGTTTTGATTAATCCACTAATAAAGAATGTCACTATTTAAAGTTTTATTTATAATTGTAATTATGATTACTTGTGTATTGGCACGAAGTTTGCAACAGAATAATTTCTCAAACGAATCAACGGATTTCATCAAAATTGAGTCACCGTCATTAGAGGTAATTTTATCTGGGCTCAATTTTTTTATTTTAGTTTTAATATACTTTTTAATATTCCAGAACCTCCCAAATAAATTCAAAATTCCGCTGGCAAGAACAAAAAGATCTACTCGGAGAAGAGAAAAGAATCGTTCAGTTTTGAGATGTTACTTTAACGCCATAACATGTTTTTGATAGACATCTAAGAAAATTATTTTTCAACTGTTAAAATTAGGTAGTTTTTTCAAATTTATTATTTTTATATATTAAATTATGATCTTCAATCACCAGTATTATGAATATCAACTACTATTGAATCAAATATTGAATATGAAGTCAAATAAATCTCTTTTCAATTTTACCTAATTTTTTAGTCACTTTCCCAAATTTTAGTCCGTAACCTATTTTTTCGTGTTTGACGTGGTATTTTTTACGGTCATAAGTAGAGTGCAACTTTATCGACTGGAGCTCCAGTTTTTTTTACGAGCTCAAAAACATTAATTTTGTGTCATTTTGAGCTCTTCAAATCGCAATTACTTTTGAATGAATGAACCCTGATAGCCAAGTTGGCCGCAACTTTCTGTCAATCTACTGCCGCAACTTGTCACCAACTTGGCGGCAACTCTTGGAAAGTAACTCGGTTGGTGTCAACTTGTTCACCAAGTTGTCGGCAAAAGTTGCTCTGAAACTTTTTCACACCAAGTTGACGATAAGTTTCTCAAGAAATTTGGCGACATATTGCAGCAGTAGATTGGTCTCTTTTTTCTCAGAAACTTGTAGCCAACTTGGCGCCAACAGTTACAAATTCGGAACTTGACCGCAAGTTGTCGCTAAGTTGGTGGCAACTATCTGACACCAACTTGGTTGGTCTGAAACTGTGGCTATTAGGGAACCGATTTCCACGCGGTTGGCAGCATTCGACGTAGTTTTTTAGGCCTCATTGAAAATCTTTAAGTTTAAATTTATCGAACAAGGAATTTCGAAGTGATTCTGAAAAAACACTTTTTTCGGTTTTCTTTCGATAACGATAACTCACAAACGAATCAACCGATTTCGACCGGGCTGGTGGTGATCGACATGGTTTTTTGATGTTAAGAGCTGATTAGTTTTTGGAATCGACCGGTAGGGCCGTTTAAAAGTTATTAAAAAAAAAACACATTTCAAAAAAATTTTTTTTGTAGTTTTTTTGAGATTTTTCAAAATTTACCGGTTCGAATCGGTCCAAGGTATATTTAAAATCTAAGTTTGGTCAAGCCCTTTCGAATAGCGCCAACCGCGAATAAATCGGTCAAGCCGTTCAAAAGTTATAAGAAGGTGTCATACATACACATACACACACATTATTTTGATTTGTCAATAATGATCAATATGGTCACCGATCAATATATAATTTTTATATGAAAGTACATTATGTTTTAACAGTACATAAATTTCTTCCTTGCCAATTTGCGTTCTTTACTTTGTGGTCCAAGGACGTTCTACTTTATAGATAGTATATTATACAATAGGAATATCAAAACATTTACTGAAGATCCGAAGGCTAATTTTTGAAAGTAGAACAATTCATTTCGTAAGTCAAAGGTACGATTCTGTATTGTAATTTTTCTAATTTATGTGACTGATTTATTCATTAAGTGCTTGGAAAATTAAAATATTAAATATTGTAATTCTATCTCAAGCTTCTGCTATATGAAACAATTAAAAAGCTTGCATGAGATACACACATTGCAGACCACATTAGTTAATTGATCTCATTATTTTCATCAATATTTAAAACCTAATGAGTATGAATAATTGTAAATGTAAATGATCAATCGCACTCAAGCGTAAACGCTTGAGAGATGATTGATAATACGATTCGAAATATTGAGTTGAGTAATTGAGATTCACGATAAAATATAATAATCGACCTTGCATTGATGCAAATCAATTGTGATTAAATATCTCGATGTATTGCTTAAATTGTCGAGCGAAGATAAATGCATTCGACTGGAGCTGAGCTGTACGATATGGTATGAATATCTTGGTAAGAATGTCTAGCCTCTCCTTAGCACACCAGACGCAAACGCGGATGCGATAGAAATTAATTGAATCTATTTCCCATGATACTAAGTAGGGTTTTGCTCAGTAATTAATGATTGGACAATCTGATGTGTTCAACATATTGGTATCTATTAGCTGTCTAGGCTGGATCAGAGACATTCTTATTGAGTGCTCAATAACAGCGTGTGCTTTTATGAAATCAAGCTTCAAGTTTCATAGTAAGTAATAGGCGACTTTATGGGTTCACGTCTAGTAAGTGTCAATTAAGTGTTACAATTGGGAGCCAGTCGGCTGAAAGTTCGTCAGGATGACCAAAAAAATAGTTTCAAATAAGTTGAGAAGAAATCCTATCGAAAAAGCCAACCTCCTTAGCCGATTGTTTTTCTGGTTTGTATTTTATTTGTTTGTTTGAGGTTGGAGGTCTTTTATTTTTTGTTTTGCTCTAGGTGGACGCTGGGGTTATTCAAAAGAGGAGCTCGCAATGGAATCACCATGGATGACCTTTACACTCCGTTGCCGGCTGATAAGTCCGAGATTTTGACTGATAATTTGGAAAGGTATTTTCATTCATTATCACTGGAGTTTATTATTTTATTTCGCGGGCTATTGGTCGAATACTTAGTATTTTTAGAAATCAAACAGGGGCTTTATTTTCTTGGGGAATAATTTAAAGATTAAGTGCTGTCAGACCATCAAAACTCGTTTTTTAGTGAAGATATATGATACTAAAAATAAAAAACGTCTGCAGGTAGTTTGATTTTATAGAAAAGAATTACACGACGGAAAGATTTTTTCGAAAATGTTCGCATCAGGAGTATTAAGATATCTTCGGGTGATATTTTTTGAGTGTCTTTTATGGTCTTTGGGATAATTTATTTGAAAAAAATATCAAAGTTTATTATTTTTACTATTTTTCTGAAGTTACACAGTAAAAAATTTTTCGTCAAATTTAACACAAAAATTTGTGTTGATGACTTTTTTTACACAATTTGTGTTGAATCAACATATTAAAATGTTAAATTCTACACACTAAAATGTTAAATTTTACACAAAAATTTTTACACTTTACACAATGACGAAAAATTTTTTACTGTGTATTATTAATTTCATTGATATTAAATAATCATTTCCATAATTTATCTGACAATTTTCTGACATTTCGGTATCAATAATGACTCAATCATTAGACTTTATTGAATCATTTCAATCGGTTATATAGATTGTCACGATTCATCAAGCAAAAAAGGCATTATCATTGACATGTAATTAATGCATCGTCCATTACCATACCTACATCAGTGATATGAATCAATAATTTTCGTTATAAAAGCGTTTATTGTAATTAACTTTATCAATTTAACCGATATTTATGTAATTTTTCTCGTTTCTTAGTGGGAATAAGTTGAATTATACTTCAAGAGAATTAAATAATCTGAATAAGTAGTATAATTTTTTGAGTGCCGAAATAAATTAACAACTTTGTGATTGACTATAGCTTGAAAAAATCCAACAAAAATCTCTATTTCCTATTAAAAATAAATTGAGTTAAAAAATTAATTTTTTCAAAAGCTATCGTGCTTTCCTCTGTAACTACTTGGAAAATCCATCCTATATGTTATAAAAACCACCTTTTTAATGTAAAAATAGCAATTAATCAATTTAAAAAATTTTTGATAAGTTCAACGATCATTTTTGTTTTTAACCGCGTACTTTTTGTATCAATAGATACATCATGCGCACTTTGTGCGTCCTCATTCTTTTGAAAATCTCGCCATTATCTCAATTGACCAAAATCACCAACCGAATAAAAAGGTTATAGAAGTGACGTAAAACAACGAAACATCCAAAATCAACTTTTTAAAAAAGGTTTTATGTATTTGATATGACTGTCAGGTATAATCTAGTAGGATAAAAAGTTGGGATCTTAATTTTTAAAGTAGTACCACAGATACCACAAGTGTCATATGTTTTATACAAAGCCTTATTTGATCTACGTAGTTGATTTTCCTATACAAAATCGCATTAGAGAAAGAGAGACAGAGATTATTTTTGAAAGTTTTTTTATTAATTATTACTATCACATGCTCTGAATCTGTACTTTTTATCACACAAAGTATTAAATATGTTATTTCGATTCATCACCTAAATTTTTGCTGAAATCTGAACGCCACTTTTTTGTAAAATAAAATAAAAACTGGAATTTTTTATAAGAATGTCTAACCAAAAAATTTTGAATGATCAATATTTGTTACTGGTTTTCTTGAGTTTTTCAAAAATTTGGTGAGCTTATTATCTTACTGTAATTTACTAATATATCAAATTTCATTAAATTCTGAACGATAAATCTCTAACCAAGGGTACTACCTCAAGCGACAATAGAGCATACTTTCACACCCGCTCTTACACTGACATAATTTCGTATCTCTAAGTTGTTAAAAAATTTAAAATGGATTCTACGTTTAAGCTTGGGGTTTTAGAACAGTTTTATCTTGCAAAATTGACACATATGAACATATCAAAAGTAGAACACATCTACATATTAACGCGTTGTGAGGCGTGCCGAATGGAAAAATAATCTGAACTACGGCTGACTCTGCGTAACTTTACTTTTACTTATACCTACTTTACTTATACCTTAGATGAGCATTTTGATTTTTGAAATATATTCTCATTGTATACACGGAGAGAAATAGATATTTATGTCATAAGACCGTGAAGTGGTGGTTTTCTGACAGCAACGATATTTCGATATGAACTTAAGGTTTGTAGCGGGAAGGTCCGAAACGGGCGTAATTTTTACGTCCGAGGCGAAGCCGAGGACGGAAATTTACGTTTGTTTTCGAACATTCGCGTTACAAACATTAAAGTGAATATCGAAAAAAAGTCGTTGTCAAAATCGCTGCTAAACGGCCAAATGAAATATAATATTTTTTGTTATTATCGCTCCATAAGTTTAAATTTTACGGGATAAGAGGTAAATAATGACATATTTAAATTTTGTGAAGTTTCAGAAAGGCAAGAAAATTTAATTTTATTTTAATTATTTTTTTATTAATATTTATTTATGGCTCTTCGAGCTCAAAAATGCAATCTGTGTGTTGTTTTGAGCTCTCCAAGCTCAAAAAGATACCATTTCTATTAGGGTGCTTCATTTGAGACGACTATTTTTTTTTTCTCACTCCATTGACGAAATATTGTTCTGAATATAGAAAAAAAAATTCTCACCAAGGGATAGTTCTTAATTTCAATTTTAAGTACTCGCTGGATAAATTTAAAGTTTTCCCATATAATTAACCCGTTAAAATAATTTTTTTTGCTTAAATTATCTATAGCATAGCGACATTTCATGATATTCATTTGACCATGGGCAGAAGTTGTAGAGGAATCCTTCCTCTTTAAAAGCTCTGACAGCTTATTTCCAATTTATGAGTTACCTCGCCAGTAAAAAATTGTACATTCAATTTTTGCTCAAAAGTCGTGGTTTTTTGATTTTTTCTCCTAAACTATTGATCTGATACCTAAATTGCAAAGGACCTTTTTTGTAAAGAATTCAATTTTCTATAAGATAAATTGATAGCTGAACCCTTTCAATAAATTTCCTCTGAGATAAATTTCATTAATTACAAGAAAAAAATAAATTACACTATTTTATCGTAATTTTTATACTTTTTAATAAAACAACAGTTGATAAAAAAAATTATAACATTGTATATTTTTATAATCAAATATTGTGATATCGTTATAATGCCTAAATTTTTAAAATTTTTAATTGTCTGACAAATATCCTAATAAATATAGTTGTTACATAGAATATATCCAAAATATATGATCATACATATAACTCCGGCACACAAAAAAAAGTGGTACGTACTTAGGATTGCACCTACCTATCGAAATGAATATTGACCCACTGAATCCGAATTTCAAGTCCGTTTGACCCGGTAACCCTCCAATTTTGAGCATAATGCAAAAAACCCCAAAAAAATGCATAAAACTGCAGTCACGGCGATAAAAAAATTCTTGTGGACCCGAATCAAGTATGATTTTTATGTATTCCAATTTAATGAAACTAAATCTGAACGTTAATTAGCCTGCTGAACCGACCAAATTTAAAATAAAAAACGAAAAACCTAATAAAATTGCAATAAATCATGAAAAATTGAAGTTATAGAGATAAAAATTTTTTGGACTCAGATTGAGTATGATTTTCATGTATTTTGTTCCACTGAATTTGAATCTGAAGTTTTCTTGCCCCGTAAACGTTAAAAAATTAAAAAAAATCTCAATAAACCAAAAAAATCGGGAAAATCGCAGCTATAAATATGAGAAAAAATCTATAAAACATGATTAAATATTTTTTTTGTGTTTTTTTACGCATAAAATATAAATTAAGATTCTGAAAATATAAAAAATTTTAATATCTATAAAAAATGACGTATAACTAGAATAAAGAGAACGACTTTCTCGAATTTCAAACTGTTCTTCATTGAAATCGAACTCTTTTGTTCTCAAACGATCTACGCCGTAAATTTTTCTTCCGTTTGTTATTCTCTTTTGTATTTCATGCGTGGAAAAATACAAGAATAGTATTTAATCGTGTTTTACAGGTTTTTTTTTTCAAATTTGTAACTGCAATTTTCCCAATTTTTTTGGTTTTTTGAGATTTTTTTAATTTTTAAACGTTAACGGGGCACTGGGCTAATTAACGTTCAGATTTAGATTCAGTAAATTAAAATACAAAAGAATCATACTTGATCCGGGTCCACAAGAATTTTTTCATCGCCGTGACTGCAGTTTTATGCATTTTTTTGGGGTTTTTTGCATTATGCTCAAAATTGGAGGGTTACCGGGTCAAACGGACTTGAAATTAGGATTCAGTGGGTCAATATTCATTTCGATAGGTAGGTGCAATCCAAAGTACATACCACTTTTTTTTGTGTGCCGGAGTTATGTATGATCATATATTTTGGATATATTCTATGTAACAACTATATTTATTAGGATATTTGTCAGACAATTAAAAATTTTAAAAATTTAGGCATTATAACGATATCACAATATTTGATTATAAAAATATACAATGTTATAATTTTTTTTATCAACTGTTGTTTTATTAAAAAGTATAAAAATTACGATAAAATAGTGTAATTTATTTTTTTCTTGTAATTAATGAAATTTATCTCAGAGGAAATTTATTGAAAGGGTTCAGCTATCAATTTATCTTATAGGAAATTGAATTCTTTACAAAAAAGGTCCTTTGCAATTTAGGTATCAGATCAATAGTTTAGGAGAAAAAATCAAAAAATCACGACTTTTGAGCAAAAATCGAATGTACAATTTTTTACTGGCGAGGTAACTCATAAATTGGAAATAAGCTGTCAGAGCTTTTAAAGAGGAAGGATTCTTCTACAACTTCTGCCCATGGTCAAATGAATATCATGAAATGTCGCTATGCTATAGATAATTTAAGCAAAAAAAATTATTTTAACGGGTTAATTATATGGGAAAACTTTAAATTCATCCAGCGAGTACTTAAAATTGAAATTAAGAACTATCCCTTGGTGAGAATTTTTTTTTCTATGTTCAGAACAATATTTCGTCAATGGAGTGAGAAAAAAAATTAGTCGTCTCAAATGAAGCACCCTAATTTCTATGTTTTTTGAGCTCAGTCAGGAAAGCTTGCTAGGACCTCAAAACGTTGAGATCTGATGAAAACTCGATTTTCGAAAAACGGGGTAAAACCAATAACTTCCCGAATTTTGAAAATTTTCAATTTTCTTAGCGGGAAGTTAAAAAAAGGGAAGGGATAAGCTTCATGGCCTAGGCCGTGAAAAAAAGACGGTATGGTAGAGTCTCTAGAAAAGAGTCTCTTTACGGACGCCACCCAGCGCTCAAACGTTGAACTTTTGGACCGAGTATAACAAAAAATATATTTAAAACTACTATGGCAACGTCGTAATCGTTTTAGTATCGGACATTTCAGTGCCAGACCAAAGCTCATACATACGAATATATACGATGCAACATCGTAAATTCTTTTAAAGGAATTGTACTGTTTAACCTCATACACCGCCTTATACAGTTCACGAAAAAGTACGATGTTACTATAGTAATTTTGAAAAGTCGATATAGTAATATATTTTTTAAATAGCAAAGTAATAACTTCAATCGGTAAAGTAGAATTTTTTTACCACTCAATTTAAAAAGAAAGAAAATTTTTAACCATATTTTATATAGTAATTTGTCATTACGCCAAATTAGGGAAAGAGGAGAAGAAAAGATAAAGGGAATGGGAGGACCATTCGGTGAAAATCTTCCGGTCATTGGAAAATTAATTCGGATGACCCAGGAATCGAACTCGGTTCTCTTTTGGTAACCCGTCAATGGCTTTTCCACTTAAGTTATCCGAGGCACCATCCGAGACCTTTATTCTGTCACTTAATGAGACCTTCCAGACAAAAGTTTGTCATTTCTCGGCTGCAGCGTTGCAAATTATTGGACTCTGTCTCTTTTACTTGAACAGAATATACAATTCTTTTTTCAATTGCTCTTACGGGAAAAGAATTTACGAAGTATCATCGTACTTTTTTATAATTTAAATTGTATCATGTTAGCGATAGCAATGTACAAATTTTCTTGTTATTTATTACTTAGATCACTTGTAAGAATTACGATGTTCATATTGTGAAAATTCATGAGTAAATAGTAATTTTTAAAATATAAAATCATAAAAGTTAAGATAATGAAAGACTAGTTTCAGATTACGATCTTACTGTTGTAATTTTTACTTTTGTTTTCTTTCCGTGTATTATGATTATCATTTGCATAACATTAATTGTACATGTTTTATCATTTTATATGCATATTACATAAATTTACATTTCATTAATACCTTTGTCAAGTTACGAAAGAAGTCTGCGCCATTTGAGAAATTTTTTGAGTGTTTACATTAAATTTTTATAAAACTCTGACGAGTAATTTAAGTAGTAACTACCTACTAGTCAATTATTACTCATCTATTTATTTACTTCTTACTATTTTAATTTAAGATATTACATACTAAATTTTTATTCATATATAAATTATCTATATTACTCGGATATTAAAAACGAAACACAAATTGGACACAAGCGTAAAAACTATCTTTATTAATTTCATTATAAATTCACAGGTGATAATTAAAAATCACAAATTTTTTACTGCTGTGAACGACTTCTTGCATGTTTACTCAACATTCATGGAAATGTTATAATATTTCGCCATCTGATAGAATACATCTAATTCTTCTTTAGATGAACTTTCACACTGGAAACCAGCAGTATCATCGTAATTACATGCTCTCTTACAGCATTCAGTGCACGAGAACACTAAAAAGTAGCATTATTAATTTTCTAACATTTTCTGAAGAAATAGACATAAAAAAATTATATTTCTAGGCATTACCTTATTTCCACCTATCGTGCATGGTGGTTTTTGATCCTGACTGATAACTTCTATCATAACAAAAGCTACTAAAAATAAAACTATCAATTTTGACATTTTTTTTGTTGTTTTTTGTTACAAGTACCTAAAGAAAAAAAAAAAAAAATTAAAAATTAAAGTTTTTCATATATTTTAGAGTTCAGATTGCACGAATATAAGTTTAAAAACAAATCGAGAATATCTTTAAGTCAGTAAGGAGTTATTCTGCTTTGGATATATGAAAATTAACGCTAGTTTTATTCATTTTTTTAAAGAGAATACTGCTATGTTGATTGATATAAAACTTATTAGACTCAACAAAAACATTCATAAACTACAAGAAAAAAAAGAATTTTTATTCAATAAAACTCTTTATTTAGTGTGAAAACGACGTTTAAACTGGAATCCTCACACAATAGGTAGGTATGCATTGTTGAAAAAATCTCGGAAACTTCTGAACCGATCCTTATGAAATCTTAATTGCATATTCTGTCCTCTTATCGCTATATCTCGTAGAAGAATTATTAATTTGAATGCAAAAACTACAGAATGTCGATCAAAAATAAGAAAAATACCTTTTTTTGCGTGATTTTTGCAAGAAAATCTATTGAAAATATAAATTTTGCAATGATTCTGCTACGGAATTTATATCAATAAACGTAACAATATTCCTGAAAAAAAAATTAATAGAAATAGCGTTATTTTTCATGCACCCAAAGTAGAATGAGCCCTTAATATAAATATTCAATGACTATTGCACGGCTCAAGACATTTCTGTAAATTTTGATTTGCTACATTTTCCGATCAAATCAACCGATTTTCATGTAGTTTGCAGCATTCAATTCATCTTATTGAGTAAAAACACGTAATATTTCACTTTAAAAACGATCTGACGCAAAATTTCGGATTTATGAAAAAAAAAGAAAAACATTTATTTTTATTTTTTCGACCGCGATATCTTTTGAACAAGTTAATCGATTTTAATTATTTATTTTAATTATAATTAATTATAATTAATAATTATTAATGCGGCTTGCAAAAATTGACATCGTTTTCTAAGTAAAAGAAGTGATTAAATCATAGAATTGATGAATATTTTAGTTAAAAAACTATCCCTAAAAAACATTTTTTAACTTCCCGCTAAGAAAATCGAAGATTTTCAAAAATCGGGAAGTTATTGTTTTCACCCCGTTTTGCAAAAATCAAGTTTTCATCTCGGCGTTTGAAGGTCACAAGAACTTCCCTGACTATCCCCGCGAGGTTGTCACTATGTCTGTCTGTGTGTGTGTGTGTGTGTGTGTGTGTGTGTGTTCGTGTGTGTGTGTGTGTGTGTGTGTGTGTGTGTGTGTGTGTGTGTGTGTGTGTGTGTGTGTGTGTGTGTGTGTGTGTGTCAAAGTATGTGAACCGCTTATAACTTTCGAACGGCTTGACCGATTTCATCGCAGTTGGTGTCATTCGAAAAGGCTTGACCAAACTTAGATTTTGAAAACTATTTGGACCGATTCAGATCAATAGATTTCGAGAAATCTTGAAAAAACCGAAAAAAAATTTTTTTCAAATGTGGTTTTTTTTCAATAACTTTGAAACGGCTTTACCGATCGATTCCAAAAACTAATCAGCTCTTAACCTCAGAAAACCACGTCGATCGCCACCAGTCCGGTCAAAATCGGTTGATTCGTTCGAGATATATCGTAAACAAAATAAAACCAAAAAAAGTGTTTTTTCGGAAGAACTCTGAAATTCCTCCGCGATCAATTCAAAATTTGAGATTCTTTATGAGGCTTGAAAAACTGCGTCGAATGCTGACAACCGCGTGAAAATCGATTTATTCATTCAAAAGTTATTGCGGTTTAAAAATTATAAAAATAGTGACATCAAATCTCTTCGAGCTCAAAAGCATAGGAAAGCAATCTCTTTGAGCTCGGAGAGCTCAAAATAACTCATAAATTGTATACGTCATTTGTGCAATTTTAAGCGCCTAAGTGTGGAATTAGCGGGAAGTTGCAGGGATGGCCTTCAGGGTCAACCGTTTTCCTATTTTTTTTTTTTTTAATTTTACTTTTGAGATATCTCAAAATCTAACGTGTTAAACTAATTTAATTTCACATGAAATCTGTCGGCAATCGAAATCTTTTGAACACCGTAAGTCGCGTTTTAAACGGTCAAATCGTTTAAAAGTTCTAAGAAGTTTACATACCCATAGAGGAAAGTACCACGGGGCCTAGCTTGGCCCAGCCTTGGCTCAACTATGTAAAACTCTGGGCCAAGCTTGTAAGCCAGGCTTGGCCCAGTCCTGGTTGAAGTCTGGGATGATAACGATGGGCCAAGCCTGGTTACCAGGGCTGAGCCATAGTTAATTTTCAAGTCTGGCCCATGCCATTTGATAAAAAATGATAAAAAAGAATTATTGGAATGTTATTTTTTTATTTTATTTTGTAAGTAAAGTAAATTCAAACCTAACTGTTGCTAATTATAAGAAATAAAGTGTGAAAATCGCATCCGTTCTTCTAATCGAGATTCGAACCCGAGCCGCACGCTTGCCAGACCGATAACTAACCCCTACACCGTACGACCGATAAGTTGATGCACATCTTATTATTTTGATAAGCTAAATCTATATAGTGACGAAGTGTGACGGTTTATTATTTATATAATTTATGTTATTTAATATTGTGTTTCGATGAAAATTAACTATTTTTTACAAATGTTTATTATAGTTAAAAAAAAATGAAAGAGTCAAGTTGTTATATTACTTTAAACTTTGTACATCGTTCTGTATATTTTTAATATCTGATGATAAATTTTCATGTTTAAAATTATCAATATTAAAAATTCAACTGTAAATTATTATATTTTAATTTTTTTAAGACTACATCAATTTTGACGATATGCAATTGTCTTGGTTAAATAATAAATTTTAAATTTTAGAATTTGTTAGCAAATATTCGTTAAACAATAAATGTTTACTGTTTAAAATTCTATTACTTAATGATTTATTAAGTTTGAATTTCCCATTGAATGGCTAAGGCTAGGTTACCCAATTCTGCCTCAAGTCTTGGTTGCCATTCAACGCCCATGGCTACAAAGAAAAAAAAATTTACTTAAATCAAGTAAATAATTTTTAAGAATTTCATCTTCTTGATTTGAGTAGAAAAATTCTTAAACTAAGAAATTTTTCTCGATTTAAGTAAATTTTATTTAATTAAAGAATTTTTCGTTTTGATTGAAGACAATTAAACTCTTCAAAGTTATTTTCTTGGTTCAAAAATTTTTCTCTTGAATTAAGTTAATTTTTTTTTTCAGTGTAGGTTTCCCAATCTTGGCTAACCCTTGGGTAATCATTGTGGCCGTGACTGGGTGACCCAGTTCTGGCCCAGGCTCGGGTAATAATTGGGCCGACCAAGGCGTGGTTGCCCAGTCTTGGCCCAAGCTTGGGTCACCGATGAATCGCCAAGGCTAGGTTTAGCCAGTCTTGGCACAAGCTTGGATAATTATTGGCATGGCCGAGGCTGGGTTAACCAGTTTTGGCCCACGCTTGGGTCGCCAATGAATGGCCAAGGCTGAGTTAGCCAGTCTTGGCCCAAGATTGGGTAATCATTGGCATGGCCGAGGCTGGGTTAAACAGCCTGGCCATCGAATGGGCCAATACAGGTACGCCGAAGCTAGATTTCCCAGTACTGGCCCAAGCCTGGCCCCTTTGTCAACTCTGGGGGTTTCCTGCATGGGTAGTGATATCCTCGTAGAAAACGTGAAAATCTGATAAGAATTCAATTTTCGAAAATTAAGATGAAACCAATAACTTTCCAATTTTTATAAATCATTGATGTTCAAAGTGGGAAGTTAAAAATAACGTAAATAATGATATGATGAATTATTTTCGAATTATTCCAATTATATTGGTTTTATGAACTAAAAAGAATGTAACAATAAAAATAGTTGCAGAAAGGGGGCAAAGAAAATTTATCGATAGGAGAGATTCTTCAATGCTTTGAATTATGAGTAGTGCAAAATAAAATTGATACTTACTTGGCGTTTAATGGAACTGCTGAATGATGTAGAAAAGTTTAAGTGTTAAAGCATGAAAAGAAACTCTATTTATATGGTATTTTTTGGTGATTTCAAAAGAAATCCAAACATTTGATCATTTAGTATAAGCTAATTAATTCATTCGTAAATCTAAAATTTGATGTTTAACTTATTCAAAAAGCTATAAATTATAGTAAAAACTAGTCAATCTTTTTTTTTTTTTTTTTTTTTTTTTTTTTAGTTAATCGATCAGATTTCGTTGATTTAGTTGCAGATGTACCTTGCGAAATTCTTTTTACTAATTGTTCACTTGTTAATTGTATGCTAATTTGAGTGTTATGAAAATTGTTTCTTGCGAAATTCATAAGGTCATTGACCTAAATAAATATATTCGTAAAATTTTGGCATTTATTCGAGCTAAAGTAAGCTATAAGCTATGTGATTGAAAAACATTTATTTATAATTAAGTTTTTAAGACATTGATTGATTATAATTTCATCGTAATTTATAGCTGACAGATCAGTTCACCACAACAATGATAATTATGGGAATACTGAAAATGATATTATGAAGATCATTAAATACAATATTGATGTATTAACATCTAAAAATAATTATCAATTACTATCAAAATTTCTGTACTTTTTAATATCACTTACATGTTCATTTTCGGGTACACAAATGAATGCCCATGTGGCCAGTAAAATCGATAAAAATTTTAATAATAATTTTCACATCATTTTTAATCCTAAACGAATCATTCTAATTGATATATACCCAGTGAACACATGACTTCAATATGACGTCATTTATAAGTCATAGGAATGTCACAATATTTTACGTAAATATGACGTAAAATTGACCTGTCTTGTGATCCAATTATGATGTAAGTTTATTACTTCTCCATGATGTAACGGAAATGACTTAGATATTACGTACAACTGACATAATATATAAACTACAATATTACGTAACATTAATGCCATCATTGTATGTCATAACGACGTAAGTTTAACATCATGCGTTTACATCAGTGACAAGTCACGGTCTTACGTAATACCGATACCATCTGTGAGTCATTATTTAATATCAATAATTTGTCACAATTGTACATAATACTGACGTAATTTGAAAGTCATTTTCTAAATCAGTGACAAACGATTATTTTCCATAATATTGATAAAATTTGGGAGATGTATTTTTTTAATATTATCGATTGATCAACATTTATCAAATATAAAACTTCTTCAACAAGATGTCTAATTTACAATTAATCGCTAAATATTAATGAAAATTGGTTTAAAATTTAGTAAGAATCAGGAAGAGGTAAACAGCTGATTTAAGCTGGTACCTTGCAAATTTAAGTCCGCTCTTAATAACAAAAATTTATAATTTATAATATTAATGAATATATCTAACATATTAGCAAATAACATACAAAATATTTTTCATTTACGTTTTTAAGAAAAAAACATCCAAATTAAATACATGTGGGATATAAACTTTTTATATCTTTGCTTGTATGTTTCCATACACTGCAGAAAAAAAATCTTGACTCAAAGGTAAATTTCTTTGGACTAAGAATATATTAGAGATGACTGAAAATTTCGTGAATGAAGTCAAAATTTCTTGACACTAAAACACTTCTTGCACCAATATAACTTCGGCCTCCGTCAAAATTTTCTTGGTGCAAGAAATACTTTTTTTTCGTTGCATATGTTTCTCACTTATATTTTTTCCATGAATTTAGGTACTTTTATCCATTGTAAAAATATTTTCGACTTCATTCAGTATAAATGATTTGGTGTGAAACTGATAACAAAATACCGAGTTCAATTTATGTGGCATGAACTTTAAATTTTTAAACCGTCAAGCGAGTAAACATATAATTTCTTATGATTTCGCGTCAAGAAATTAAATGTCAGTCATTTAAATATTGCACTATTACTTAAAAAATAATTTTCTGACATTAGTGCTGCTACTTATGAAACATTGTATTTGAAATAATTCAAACAGTTCCATGATTGTTATTGACGACACTAATAGTATTTTACACAGTAAAAAATTTTGCGTCATTGCGTCAAAAACTTTAGTGTTAAAAATTTTTGTGTTAAATATTTAACTTTTTTAAGTGTAAATTTAACATTTATTGTGTTAAATCAACATAAAAAAATGTTAAATATTTAACATAAAAATTTTTAACACAAAATTTTTTGACACAATGACGGAAAATTTTTTTACTGTGTACATCAAGTTTCATAATGTTGTTAGTATGTTAAATTAAAGAAATTCAAATTTCGAAAAAAATTGAAATTAAAAAGAAATATAGATTAAAAAAATGGTATACTTAAAAGAGTTGAAATTAAAAAAATAAATCTAAATTTTGTAAATTGAAATTTTGAAGAAGAAAAATCCAAATGAAAAATGCTAAATTTTCGGAAAAAATTAAATAAAAAAAAAATTCGAGTCTTGAGAAATCAATAAGTATTAAAAAATATTCAAATGACACGGATACATCGTTTACTCTGAAAAAATTTCACTCTGTGAAAGTTCTCTGTGTCCGCAGAGAGTCTAAAGTTCTCTGTGTCCGCTTTTAGACGAAAATTTTTGAAAGTGTAAGATTCAATCAATTCTTATGAAAATTTATAAATTGCCTATTCATTACCACAAGTTTCACTAGAGAGCCTTTTATAAGAGTTTTTACAAAGTTTTATAGAACTTTATAAAATTTCATGAGTTTAATGAAATTTTATAAAATTGTATAAATTATTAGACTTGAATTTTATACAATTCCAGCTCTTAAAATCCATTTAATCTCAGAAAAAATTATGAAATAAGCATTTTTCGTCATGTAAGGCTTATCACATAAGTTATTTACTTCGTGACATGTACCGTTACTTGGATAAGTGAGCAGCGTTCCAGACTTCGATACGTGAGGACCACGTATATCAACATATATCAACATATAACTAGTGTTTCAAACTTTGTAATAAGTCCACAACACTATAATTAATTTCAAAATTGCCATCTTTTTATTTTTGAGAAATTTTTTTTTTAATATTTTTTCTGAGGTACAATTCTTACATCACTTACATCACTTTTACGTCATAATGACATCATTATCATGATATAGACATCACAGGTATGTCATATTGATGTCATAAATGTCATTGAGACATAATACTGACGTCACGACTACGTCATATTTTTACGTCAAGAAGTGTGAAATAATGAGTCATATATGACTCATTCGTGACTTGTATCTTACGTAAATCCTGACATAGCCCAATGTCATTTTGACGTCACATTGACGTAAACGTGTTTACTGGGTATGACCTGAAATAGTCAATTTTCATAGCAAGGTCATCTTTGGCGATATCAGAAAATTTTTTCACGAGTTTTCATATAATTGATTTTCTTTTTATCACAACTTAACGTGCATTATTTTATTCCTATATACACGCTGTAAATTTAAATAATTTTCATACTAAAAATATTAAATTTCATTTGAAATTTGTTTTTATTCAAAACACGAATTTGTAATTATTTTTAAAAATTTTGTTTTGTTTCCCAAAAGAGTTTCAACAGCTGTTTAATGATTCGGTCGATTAGTTCCGTTTGTTGTGCTTAAAAACTTGCTCGTTATTCTTTATTCTTTGCAATAATTCAAAGGAAATATTTAAATAATTAAAATTGAATTTGAACAGCTGATCAACAACAAATCAAGATAAATAGTTATTTGCTTGAATGAGTCTTTTCGTTTGAATCAAATATTGAGATGGGGCTATTTGTTCAATATTATTATTTGTTATTACTCAGAGTATAAAATAACAATTGATTACCCAATGAGAAAACATATTATTGTGTCTTTAAAAAAAATGATTAATATTTTATAATTTTGCTGTAGGGCATGGAGCGATGAGTTAAAGAAGCTGAAACCCAATCAAACTCAAAAAAACGATGATAATCATACAACAAAATCAGTTAAGCCAAGTTTGCTGCGAGCAATCATCAAAACCTTTTGGGTGAAGTTTGCAGTAATGGGAATGTTCCAATTGATTGAGCAGCTTGTTTTATTCAATTTGCAGCCAATCATTCAAAGTATCATAATTTCATACTTTCAAGCTGAAAATGAGAAGTCGATGACTCAAAATGAAGCCCTGAGCTGGGCTGTAGCGCTCATTATCGTCAAACTAGGAATCACTTTAATAGTTCATCACATGAATTTCTTCGGGCAGATATTGGGAATGAGATTGAGACTGGCCTGTTGTTCTCTTATCTATAGAAAGAGTTTGAAACTGAGCAAAACTGCGCTTGATGAAACTCCGGCTGGCCAGGTGGTGAATCTTCTCAGCAACGATGTCAATCGCTTCGATTTGCTTCCTGAGTTCCTCAATTATCTATGGATTACACCACTTCAGGTAAAATTTGAATGAGTAGTGTTGGAGGTGAATAATTTAAGAATTGTGTTACTTTGTCATGATTAGATCATTGTGATCGGATACATAATCTGGCGCAGTATCGGGATCTATACTCTGGTGGGCTACGGAATGCTCTTCTTGATAACGATTCCGATGCAAAGCTACGTGGGAATGGTCACAGGAAAGCTCAGAGATGTTACCGCTAAATTAACTGATCGACGAGTCCAGCTCATGAGTGAACTAATCGCCGGCATTCAAGTATGTTGATATTCATTAGAATAGTTAACGATAGTGTAGCGTGATATAATTGTATAACTACCAGCATGTTACGAGTTGCTGATTAAATAAACGAGTCGCTCAAGTAAGGTTTGTTCAAGTAATCTGAAAATTATGAATTTGTAGAACTAACACAACTTTTGATTCGTCATACAATTTTCTGTTGATAGTCAAAATCTAATCACTTTTACGAAACTAATTTCAAGTTTATTTTAAGATATTTATGAAGATTATGTATATCAAGCATTATCTCACTACTCACTGCTATTTGTCTTTAAGTTTCACATATCTTGATCTTCATATGTCTGCATAGTTAGAATTGATCTATATGTCTGTGACAGGTTGTAAAAATGTATGCATGGGAGAGACCATTCAATAAAATAGTCACACAAACAAGGGCGAATGAAATAAAACAGATACTTCGGTCAAATAACATACGGGGGTTGTATTCCAGTTCTTCAGAATTTACACAAAAGGCGATGCTGTTTATGACACTGGTTATCTTCATAATGATCGATGATAATCCAATCAATCCGGAAATCACCTTCCAAGTGTCAATTTATTACAGCACTCTTCAATTGCTCATGACGATATTCTTTCCAATATCAATTATTTCACTAATCCAAAGTATCGTAGCTGTCGAAAGGATTGAGGTATAAGATATAATACTATTGTAGATAATTTGGCAATTACATATTTTGTTATTACAGGAATTTCTTTTGCTGGATGAGGTTGAAAGAAAGACAGAAGCGCTGACAATCGAATTTTTTAAAATGTCAAAATTTGATGAAAGTTTACAGAAAAAAGTTGCGCCAGAAGCTGTTCTAGTTAAGTTAGACAAAGTTTCAGCTAATTGGAAGCTTGGCCAATTGCCTCCAACACTATTTGAAGTGTCCCTGAAGATCAACGGAGGAGAACTTTGTACTCTGGTAGGCCCAGTCGGTTCGGGCAAAAGTTCTTTTTTGAATGTGCTCCTGCAGGAGTTGCCAGTTAGTGCAGGAACGGTTGGACTCTTCCAGTTCTCTGATGGAGAGTCAGCAGATGCAAAATCTCAATCAGGATTTATACAGGACAATCCTGAAATGAAGATATCATACGCTAGTCAGGATCCGTGGCTCTTTACAGGAACTGTGAGAGAGAACATTCTCTTTGGACTAGAGTATGATAAAACGCATTATCAAGAGGTTAATAAAAAATCATTTATTTGCGTTCTTCATTTTTCTAGTGATCGATTATAATGATCTCAGGTGACGAAAGTTTGTTCTCTTCTGCGGGATTTCAAACATCTGCCCAACGGAGATCTAACTATAGTCGGAGAACGAGGAGCTTCACTGTCAGGCGGCCAGAGAGCGAGAGTCAATTTGGCCAGAGCAATCTACAGACGAGCCGACCTGTACCTTCTAGATGATCCGTTGAGTGCTGTAGATGCACGTGTCGCTCGACGGCTCTTCAAAGATTGTATCCTCGAGTATTTAAAAGGCAAAACGCGGATCTTGGTTACGCATCAGCTCAATTATCTCAAGCAGGCTGATACTATCGCAGTTTTGGAGCGCGTAAGAATAAAAGTTCTTAATATTATCTTTACAACACTCGTGATAACTCTGTTTATCTTACTAGGGCTCGATCAAACATCATGGAACTTTTGATACTTTAATTCAAACGAGTGCTGTTTTCAACAATATGCTCAACGCTCTAAAGAAGAACGAGGACGAAAAAGAAACTGAAGCTGTTATTGAAACTGCCAAGGGGCAAAGTCCTGATAATCAAGAGACGGAAGTCGCAAGCGAAAAAAATAATTTCTTCCGGCGGGCCAAGACCAGGATGTCCCAAATTTCGATCAGATCTCACGATAGTTACAAATTTGTAAATATTCTCTTCGAGAACAGCAGCTCTACTGAACATAATTAACTGAGCAATGTTTCAGATGATCAATGAAGACGCTGATGGAGTGGATCTCAAAAATACTATCCCCGACGAAGTAAAGGGCGAAGGATTCATCTCCAAGGAGATTTACTTCCGATATTTCCGCGAAGGTGGTGGGATCATTGGATGCATTCTGCTGGTCCTGATGTTTATTCTGACCCAAGTTGCTGCGGTCGGTGTCGATCAGTGGATGACTTTCTGGACAACTCTAGAAACATTCAGGCGTTGTATCCAGAGTGCAGGTGGTGTATGTCCAGGGGCTGTACGTGAATCTCACGCTCTCATCAACAACACGATATTGAGCTCACTTCTTGATAGCAATGGTTTGCTACCCACCAAAACTGCAGTCTACATCTACCTCGTTCTTCTCATCACTTTCATCACTCTGTCCATGTCCAGGGCCCGGTTTCTCATATGGGTCGGTATGAGAGCTGCACGCAAGCTCCACAATCAAATGTTTTCTAGTCTCCTTCAAGCGACTATGTATTTCTTTAACACTAATCCTTCGGGTAACTATTTGAACGATCTTGAAAAATTTAATGAACTTTTGATTTATCTATTCGATTAAATGAAATTATGATGTTATTTCTCTTCAGGTCGACTTTTAAACAGATTCTCAAAAGATGTTGGAGCAATAGATGATTTACTTTTACGGTTTATGATCGAATCATTTCTTATACTCATAGGAGTTGTTGGTATCTTGGTAAATATCATTTCTGTCAATATCTGGATGATAGGAGTTACAGTCATTATCGGGATTGTATTCTACTTTTTATCATTTTACTATCTGAGAGCTGCCCAAGATGTCAAGCGACTAGAAGGAATCAGTAAGAATAATCAATACTCAATTTTTTCTATTTTTATATAGCTTTCAAACGATAACTAATTTTAAATTTCAGCAAAAAGTCCAGTTTTTACGCACGTTAGCACAACACTGAATGGTCTAACAACGATACGAAGTTGTGGGAAAGATGTGCAAATAACATTAAGAAACGAATTTGATCGGTATCAAAATGAACACACCAGAGCATGGTATTTAGTTGTAGCTTCTGGATCAGCATTTGGTTTTAGTATCGATTTAATCACTTGCATCTTTATTGCTGTTTTATGTTTTCTTTTAATTTTAATTAATTCTGGTAATTCTTTATTTAATTGCAGTAGCGTAAATAATATGTGACTATATGTTTGACAAGAATTTTCAATATTTTCATAGAAAACACTTTTGGTGCGTCAGTTGGTCTAGCTATTTCACAATCATTAGTTTTGACGGGTATGCTACAACATGGAGTAAAGCAAATGACTCAAGTTATATCACAGATGACAGCTGTAGAGAGAATAATTCAGTACACTGATTTACCAAAAGAAGGTCCTATAGAATCATCAAAACCGTTGCCTGAGAACTGGCCATCCAAAGGCCGAATTCAGTGGATGAATGTTTATCTCAGTTACAAAAAAGACGACCCTGCTGTTTTGAAGGTATACAAGTCTCGAGTTATACTTAAGCTTTTAAGTTAGTTTCATAATAATTCAATTAGTTATTTTTTCTGCTGATTAGAACATACACCTGATGATCGAGCCGGGCTGGAAAGTTGGAGTTGTTGGAAGAACTGGTGCGGGAAAATCCTCGTTGATATCTGCACTCTTCCGACTAGTCGACGATGGTCTCCAGGGGCAAATAATTATTGACGGTGTAGACACTAAGACAATCGGGCTTCAAGATTTACGATCGAGTATATCAATAATTCCACAGGAGCCTGTTTTATTTTCTGAGACACTACGATACAATCTTGACCCATTTGGGAAATACACCGATAAAGAAATCTGGGACGCTTTGAGGGAAGTTGAATTGAGTAACTTGGCCCTCGACCAATGGGTCACGGAAGGCGGAACAAACTTCAGCGTTGGTCAGCGTCAGCTGATTTGTCTCGCTCGCGCTCTGCTGAGAAACAATCGGATCCTGGTTCTCGACGAAGCCACCGCCAATATTGACTCTCGGTATGTATTATCCCTGCTCTTATCGATCCAAATTCCCCAAGAATGTGTAAATTTTTAACGTTTGTTTTGATGATAGGACTGATGCGTTGATCCAGCGAGCAATTCGCTCGAAATTCGCAGACTGCACAGTTATAACAATAGCTCACAGATTAAATACAATCATCAACAGCAATAGGATTCTAGTAATGGATAATGGATGTGCTGTGGTAAGTGATCAATTAAATTTTCTCTATTTATTTCTTCCATTTATCGATTACACCGGCACACAAAAAAAAAAAAGTTGTCTGTACTTGGGACGCGCCACATATATTCCCATGTAATTTGACCCGCTGAACCCGAATTTGAGGTCCGTTTGGCCCCTACACCCTAGGATTTTGAGAAAACTGTAAAACCGAAAAACGGGAAAATTGGGGTTTTGGTGATTGAAAAATTTTTTAGATTCTAACTATGCATGATTTTCATGTATTTCGATCTGCTTTATACTTATCTGAAGTGTACTCAGACCAGCAGCCATTAAAAGTCTAAGTAAATCCCGAAAACCCATGAAAATTGCGAAAACAAAAATTCCCAATATTGTGATAAAAATGTATTGAGCTAAATATATGATGATTTTCATGTAGGTTTATCGACGACATATAAATCTCCAACTTTTATAACTCAGACGTCTCGAAAACATCAAACAAATGTGCAAAACCCCGAAAATTGGAAAAATCAAATGTAATATAATAAAAATCGAGTTATTATTCAAAATAAATAAAAAATCATATCATTCGATCTGTGGTGCATAAAAAGTATTTCGTCCTAAGACTTAAAAATTAATTTTTTCGAAAATATCATCAAAACCCTTTGGATTTGAATTTTAATTCGTTCTCCGCTTATATCTCACCCTTTTATCTTCAAACGTCCTGCATAAAGGGTTTCTCTTTCGTTTCCTCTCTTCTTCGGTAAATCTCTTCAGAGTCCAACAATGATCTGCCATCATATTTACATCCCACGTTCCTTGATATCGTTTTTCCATCACACTAATGTCTTGATGGAATCTCTCACCTTGCTCTTCACTAAAATCACCAAGATTTTCAGGAAAGTGTGAAAGATGAGAATGTAAATAGTGCAATTTTGTATTCATTAAGCAACCTAAAGTATTATAGTTGTATAACAACTCGTCAACTAAAGTTGCGTAGTTATCACTTTTCGTATTCCCTAAAAATTGCTGTGATACTTCCTTAAAACTTCCCCAAGCTGCTCTCTCAATCTCGTTCATCTCATATTCAAGATTAGCATCCTGAGAGAGAGACCGAATTTGGGGTCCATCAAAAATTCCTTCTTTAATTTAGCGTCACTTATAGCTGGAAATTTTTCGCCCAAGTACTTAAAACAGTTTCCATCTTTATCCAGAGCTTTGACAAATTGCTTCATAAGGCCAAGCTTGATATGAAGTGGGGCAGCAAGTACTTGAAGGATCAATTAGAGATTGTCGCGTAACATTGTGAGAACCAGGATTCAAATTTGTTCTTGTTGGCCATTCTTTTGAATGTAATGATTCTTTTCGGTCTCGGCTATCCCACAAACATAAGAAGCAGGGGTACTTTGTGAACCCTGATTGTTGGCCTAGCAATATTGTTGCAATTTTCAGATCACCACAAACCTTCCATTGATGTTCTGAATAGTTTATTTTATCTAATACAACCTGTAAATTGTCATAAGTCTCCTTTAGTTTAGTCGAATGAGCTACTGGAATCGGTGCCAATAAGTTTCCATTATGAAGAAGCACAGCTTTAAGACTTCGCCTAGAGGAGTCAATAAAAAGCCTCCATTCTTCGTCTTTGTAAGTGTTTGGCTTCAACTCATCGATCAGTCCTTTTACATCTGAACAGTACACAAATGAATTTTCGCTGTCTTTTGTAAAATACTTCCGAACTCTTTTTCCCTATCACGATAAAAATAAGCTGTTGTATTTTTAGCTAATAAATTTTTTTTTCCTTAAAGCTGAGGCTAAATGTTCAGCTTTTACCTTAGATAGTCCTAAGTCTCGTACAAGGTCATTCAATTCAAGTTGATCGAAGACTTCAGGGTCTTTACTTCTAGGAACACCACTGGGATGTATTCTTCATCCTCAGAATGGATCTCTTCGGGTTCAGGATCGATTTCTTCAAAGTTATCTTCAACTTCCATCTCTTCATGTTCATTCACTGGTTCAGGAGCTGCAGGTTCTTCGACATTCAAAACTTTTTCTGCTGGCACAACTGATGTTACGTTGGCATATTGAATTTTATGTTTGGTTGTCGAAGAAAACCTGAAACTTCCGTCGTGCAAAAATAGCAGTTTTGACTCGTTGGTGCAGACCAAATCACAGGTTTTGAAAATTTCAAGCACTGTTTACTTTTCGTCTGCTCCCAACGAGTAAGCATCGTGTGACACCGATTGCAAAGTGAATGTGGTACCCAAGTTGCTTCCCAGTTCGTAATCTGGATACCGAAGCAGGTTTCGTAGACATTTTTCAATTTGTTTGAAAAGGATCTACGACTTTTCGTTACTTCAAATTCTCCACATATGTAACAGAAGCAATTGGAGTTTTTGTTACATATGTGAGAGACACTTCTTGTCATATTAAACGCTTCAGAAGCCAAGTCACCCACCAATGAAGAGCTGCAGTCACTTGATGACGACGCCTGCGAGCCTGCTTTCTCACTCTGACCAGACGCCGATACTGGGATTCCGGGTCCCTGCATCGTAAAACACTTATTACTTGTGCCTGCCATGACGGCATTCAAGCCGTTAACCCAGGGACTATGCCAGACGGTCCTGTTGCCCGCCGTCACCACGTGGAGGTGCCCTGGTTACAGGCACAAGCATTTAAGCAAGAAATCGATTCTGAGCCCAAAAGTTCCTAGAAGTGAAAACCCTGAAACATCAGCTTAAAGAAAAAAAATTTATTAACTAAAAATACAACAGCTTATTTTTATCGTGATAGGGAAAAAAATCTGATAACATTTTTAAAACGGCGAAAATTCATTAGTGGACTGTTCAGATGTAAGAAGTTTGATTGATGAGTTAAAGCCGAACACTTTCAGGACGAGGAGTGAAAGTTTTTCATTGCTTTGTCTAAGCGAAGTCTCAAAGCACCGACTCCAGTAGCTCATTTGACCAAAAATCATTGAAAAGTTTGTGGTGATCTGAAAATTGCTACACTAGTTAAGCCAACAATCTGGTTCACAATATATCCCTTCTTGTATGTTTGTAGGATAGTCACGATCGGAAAATTCCCTACAGTAGAAAAGAACGGCCAACAAGAAAGAATTTGAATCATGGTTCTCACAACGTTATGCGAGAATCTCTCATTAATCCTTACAAGTACTTGCTGCCACCACTTTATATCAAGCTTGACCTTATGAAGCATTTTGTCAAAGCTCTCGATAAAAATGGCAACTGTGTTAAGTACTTGGACGAAAAATTTCCAGCTATAAGTGACAATAAATTGAAAGAAGGAATTTTTATGTACCCCAAATTCGGACTCAATTCCAGGATGCTAATCTTGAGTATGAGATGCACAAGATTGAGAGAGCAGCTTGGGAAGTTTTAAGGAAGTATCTCGAAATTTTTAGGAATGTGAATACAAAATTGCACTATTTACAATCTCATCTTTTCACACTTTCCTGAAAATCTTGGTAATTTCAGTGAAGAAAGAGAAGAAACATTCCATCAAAACATGAGTGGATGTCAATATGATGGTAGATCATTGTTGGACTCTGAAGAGAGATTTACCCGAAGAAGAGAGGAAACGAAAGAGAAACCCTTTATGCAGGACGTTTGAAGATAAAAGGGTGAGATATAAGCGGAGAACGAATTAAAATTCAAATCCAAAGGGTTTTGATGATATTTTCCGAAAAATTAATTTTTTAAGTCTTAAGACGAAATACTTTTTTATGCACCACAGATCGAATGATATGATTTTTTTTATTTATTTTGAATAATAACTCGATTTTTATTATATTACATTTGATTTTTTCCAATTTTCGGGTTTTTGCACATTTGTTTGATGTTTTCGAGACGTCTGAGTTATAAAAGTTGGAGATTTATATGTCGTCGATAAACCTACATGAAAATCATCATATATTTAGCTCAATACATTTTTTTTTATCACAATATTGGGAATTTTTTGTTTTTTTTCGCAATTTTCATGGGTTTTTCGGGATTTACTTAGACTTTTAATGGCTGCTGGTCTGAGTACACTTCAGATAAGTATAAAGCAGATCGAAATACATGAAAATCATGCATAGTTAGAATCTAAAAAAATTTTTCAATCACCAAAACCCCCAATTTTCCCGTTTTTTTTCGGTTTTTTACAGTTTTCTCAAAATCCTAGGGTGTAGGGGCCAAACGGACCTCAAATTCGGGTTCAGCGGGTCAAATTACATGGGAATATATGTGGCGCGTCCCAAGTACAGACAACTTTTTTTTTTTTGTGTGCCGGTGTTACTAATCTTCTCTTTTCAACAGGAATTTGATACACCGTACGAATTGCTGATAGAAAAACCGGATAGCATATTCGCCAAAATGGTCGAACAAACCGGGCCATCCATGACTGCTAAAATAACTTACGAAGTAATGGAGTTTCATAACCAACAAACAAATTTATCTCTTAACTAAACCCGTTATTGTTAGGCTATATATACTTCTCATGCATCAGCTGATGCTCAATCAAACTTATTCTATTTTTTTTATTTATTGCTACATTCTTTGTATCATTCATTTATACTTTTATAGCTGTCAAAAATATAGTATTATAATTTACACTCAATATTGATGTATTGATGTTTTTGTTATTGCTACCAGTCGATCCTTAAAATCGTATTTTTTTTACCCCAAAGGTACTGCGTTCAACATTATTAAAACTATTCGAATCTTCAATTAATCTAGAGGTTTTTAATGATACAAACAGATCGATAAACTTCTGTCATCTTCCGATAAACAGGTATTATCAATGATAAAACGATAAGATATAAACTTTTATTCATGTATCAAACATTTGTTTGTTTGTATTAATATGTTGAATCAATAAATCCATCAACTTCGAATATTAATCCACGTGGTCATAAATTTTTAGCATTTTTAGCTTAAAATGTTAGAGCTACTGTATACTCTCTAGATAAGAAGTCACAATTTTGTCATAAAATTTAATTCATATTATTTTTCGGTAAATATTGATAGAGATAATTACAGCCAATCATTTAAGATCCAAAAAATGATAATACTGTTGTAAATCATGTCTAAACATTTACCTGTTTCTTCAGTTGTGACTCGTCCAATTGACAAACTTCTGCAATTTTATATACCTTTCAGTTTCATTTTACCACGTTATTTTTCAAAATTAATTTCACTCCGTTTAGCTAGATACGACGATGTCTCCGTCAATAAAATCAACAATTAAAAACCCGTTGGAGTCAGCAAGTGTCATCAGCCGGTTATTCTTTTGGTTCGTATTAAATTACAATTGTCATTATAATAAAAATTCTTAGTAATAACTTTTAACTCAATAGGTGGACACTTAAACTGTTCAAAAAAGGAGTCAAATATGGAATAACGATTAAAGACCTTTATCCTCCGCTGACATCTGACAAATCCAAGACTCTAACAGACTACTTGGGCAGGTAATTAAAATCATGTTCGATATATTCCTTCTTAGTGAAATGTCTCCTTTGCTTACCACGTAATCATTCTTTTGCAGTGCTTGGACTACTGAATTGACAAAGTCACAAGTCGATTTAGAAGATGTCAACAAAGCCAACTCTCTAAAACCAAGTCTACTTCAAGCAATCGCGAAGACTTTCTGGTTAGAATTGCTGGTTATTGGGATTTCCCAGATGGTGATGAATGTGCTGTTAGTTAACTGGCAACCAGTTTTTCAGAATTGGATCATAGACTATTTTGAAGTCAACAATGACCCTCCAACATCCAAGTCCCAAAATGATGCGTTGATGTACGCTGGAGCGCTTACTGGATTGACTTTCACGATGATTTGCATAACGCAGCAATACATTTACTTTAGCCAGATTTCAGGAATGAGATTCAGGGTCGCCTGCTCTTCGTTAGTCTACAGAAAGGTTTTGAGACTGAGCAAGCCAGTATTGGATCAGACGCCAGTTGGCCAGGTGATCAATCTTCTGAGTAACGATGTCAATCGGTTTGATCAACTTCCAGTTTACATTAACTATCTATGGATTTCACCACTTCAGGTAAGGTAATCACAACATAATCACCAATCTTATTTCTTCGATGGTTTGTGATTCTTAATTGATGACTTATGATCATCAGGTAGCGGTGATTGGGTATCTCATCTGGCGCAGTATTGGGATCTATACTTTAGTGGGGTACGGTGTACTCTTACTAATCACGGTTCCAATGCAAGGGTACGTTGGAGTAATGACGGGAAAACTTAGAAACCTAACTGCTAAGTTGACCGATGGACGGATTCAGCTGATGAGTGAACTGATTTCCGGCATTCAGGTATGGTGATTTCAGTAATTAAATGATTCAATTAGTTGTAATTAAAACTTTGAGTTTTAGGTTATAAAAATGTATGTTTGGGAACAATCCTTTGACCAGAGTGTCAAACGAATAAGGTCAGAAGAATTGGGTCATGTTCGACGTTCGAACAACTTGAGAGGGTTGTATTCAATATTGTCGGGAGTCACCCAGCGGATGATGCTTTTCTTGACACTCGTGACTTTGATGTACGGTGGAGGCGGGATAGATCCGCGGGTCACCTTCCAGCTAGCGATTTACTTTAATATTTTGCAGTTACATATGGCTGATGTATTTCCGACTGCAATAGTGTTATTTAGTCAAACATTGGTGACCATTAAGCGGATTCAGGTAGAAATACATAGATATTGTAATTTCAGAGGCAATTTTTTAGTTTCTTGGTGAATTGTAATGTGTTACAGGAATTCCTTTTGCTGGAAGAGGTCAAAAAAGACATGAAGGCTTTGGACATCAGCCCACAGATGCCTGAAGTTGTTGAAGGTAGCCTAAATAATAAAGCCAACCCGGGAGCTGTAATTGTCAAGCTGGACAAAGTTTCAGCGAATTGGAAGTTCGGGCAATTGCCTCCAACGCTGTGTGATGTCTCACTGAAGATCAACGGAGGAGAACTTTGTACTCTAGTAGGTCCAGTCGGCTCAGGCAAAAGTTCTTTGCTCAATGTGCTCCTGCAGGAGCTGCCAGTTGGTGCAGGCACAGTTGAACTCTTCCAGTTTTCTGATGAAGAGACTGCTGAATCTCAATCTAAGTCTGGATTTTCACAAGACAATCCAGAGATGATAATATCATACGCTAGTCAAGACTCCTGGCTTTTCACGGGCAGTATCAGAGAAAACATTCTCTTTGGACAAGAGTACGATAAAGTGCGTTATCAAGAGGTAAGCTCAAATTTTCAATAGTTTTCCTAATGCAGATCACTAATATTGTCAATGATGGTATCATCAGGTAGCGAAAGTTTGTTCTCTACTACAAGACTTCAAGCAACTGCCAGAAGGTGATCTGACGATTGTCGGAGAACGAGGAGCTTCCCTTTCTGGCGGTCAGAGAGCGAGAATCAATCTGGCCAGAGCTATTTATAGACCTGCTGATTTGTATCTTCTCGATGATCCGCTAAGTGCTGTTGATACGCGCGTATCTCGACAACTCTTCCAAGACTGCATCCTTGGATACCTTAAAGGCAAGACACGAATCCTCGTCACTCATCAGCTCAATTATCTCAAACAAGCTGATTCTATCATCGAAATGGATCACGTAAGAATTCAATTCTTCCACTCATATGAATCTTATCATTACTTCTATTATTATGACAGGGAACTATCAAACAACAAGGAAGCTATCAGTTACTCCGGGATTCAAAATTCTTGAAGCTACTTGAAAATGTTAAAAATGAAACCCAAAGTATTGAAAATCCCAATGGACCTATCGACGAAAATGGAAGACCTTTAGAGAATCATCACACCGTAAGGTTTTTTCTTGAAATATCCACTCTGTAGATTGTACCTTATTTCCCAACTTATTTTACAGGAATCAGCTACTGGTTCAGAGAATACAGTTGCTGATGAAGTTATAGGTACAGGATTTATCTCTAAAGACATTTACTATCGTTATTTTCGAGAAGGAGGAGGAATCACTGGAGTAATTCTATTAGCAGCTCTATTCATAATAACTCAAGTCGCAGCAGTTGGCGTCGATCAGTGGATGACTTATTGGACTACTCTAAAAACTGATCAGCTTAGCAATAAAAACAGCAGTGTCAGTCAAGACGTAAATCATCAATCTAATTTTCTAGTCAACGGTACAAATTCGTTCTTTGATTCCAAAGGTTTCTTACTCCCTGATATATTAGTTTACATTTACTTGGCTCTTTTGATTACTTTCATTACATTGTCGATGTCGAGATGCTACTACCTTGTCAAGATTGGGATGAGAGCGACTCGACGGTTTCATGATCTCATGTTAACCAATGTTCTTCAAGCATCGATGTACTTCTTCAACACGAATCCTTCTGGTAACAATCGTTAACCTTCAAATTAAATCACAAATTTTAATCTTGAATAAAGCAGCAACTGTCAAAATGTTTTTAGGTCGTTTATTGAATAGATTCTCAAAAGATGTCGGAGTAATTGATGAAGTGTTCATGCCACTCATACTTCAAGCTTCTTTGACACTCTTTAACGCCGCGGGGACTATCGTTAATATCGTTGTTATAAATCCATGGATGATTATACTCACGGTAGTTGCTGGTTTAGCTTTTTATTTAATAACGATTTGTTATCTGATGACATCTCAAGATGCAAAGCGCTTAGAAGGAATAAGTAAAAACTCTTGTTGCTATTCTACGGACTTTTAAGCTTTTGTTAAAGTTAAAATAAACATGTTATGATGTTATGATAATTTTACAGCCAAAAGTCCTATTTATACACATGTAGCTTCAACATTTAATGGTTTGACAACAATCAGAAGTCGGGGCATGAGCGTGCAATCTATGCTCCGAAATGAATTCGATCGATACCAAGATATCAATTCTGGCGCTTGGTACTTACTGATAGGATCTGGGTCTGCGTATGGTTTCAGTATTGATATAATTGCATGCTTTTTTATATTCGTTTTATGTTTTTCGTTAATACTTATTGATCGTGGTAAGTAATATAAGATTATGACTAAATAACGAATTCAAGTTATTGAAGGTGAATGGACTTATAGGAAATAGTAGCGGAGAATCTGTAGGACTGGCAATATCTCAGTCCTTGACTTTGACGAATACATTGCAATGGGGTATCAAGCAATCTATGGAAGTACAATCTCAAATGACAGCTGTTGAAAGAGTCATTCAGTACACTGACTTACCGAAAGAAGGTCCTATAGAATCATTGAAACCGGTGCCTGAGAACTGGCCATCCAAAGGCCGAATTCAGTGGAAGAATGTTTATCTCAGTTACAAAAAAGATGATCCTGCTGTCTTAAAGGTGTAAAAATCGCGAGTTATACTGAAGCTTGTTAATTAATTTCAGAATAATTCAATTAATTATTTTTTCTGCTGATTAGAACATTGACCTGATGATCGAGCCGGGCTGGAAAGTTGGAGTTGTCGGAAGAACTGGCGCTGGAAAATCTTCCTTGATATCTGCACTCTTTCGACTAGTCGACGATGGTCTCCAGGGGCAAATAATTATTGACAGTGTAGACACTAAAACAATCGGGCTTCAAGATTTACGATCAAGCATATCAATAATTCCACAAGAGCCTGTTTTATTTTCTGAGACACTACGATACAATCTTGACCCATTTGGAAAATACACCGATAAAGAAATCTGGGATGCTTTGAGGGAAGTTGAATTGAGTAACTTGGCCCTCGACCAATGGGTCACCGAAGGCGGAACAAACTTCAGTGTTGGTCAGCGTCAGCTGATTTGCCTCGCTCGCGCTCTGCTGAGAAACAATCGGATCTTGGTTCTCGACGAAGCCACCGCCAATATCGACTCTCGGTATGTATTATCCTTGCTCATCAATCCAAATTCCCCAAGAATGTGTAATTTTTTAACGGTTGTTTTGATGATAGGACTGATGCGTTGATCCAGCGAGCTATTCGCTCGAAATTCGCAGACTGCACAGTTATAACAATAGCTCACCGATTGAATACAATTATCTATAGCCACAGGATTCTAGTGATGGATAATGGATGTGCTGTGGTAAGTGATCAATTAAATTTTCTCTATTTATTTCTTCCATTTATCGATTACTAATCTTCTCTTTTCAACAGGAATTTGATACACCGTACGAATTGCTGATACAAAAACCGGAAAGTATATTCGCAAAAATGGTCGAACAAACCGGGCCATCCATGACTGCAAAAATTACTGAAAAAGTAACAAAATTTTATCAAGAACTCACATAACTACTAAATCGACAAAAGATTATATAACAAACATTAAAAGTACACTTCTCACAAAAATTAAGGGAGCAAGAAAAAAATCCAAATTTTTGGGGATTTTTCAACAAGCTATAACTTGAAGAAAAATGGTGGTACAGCAAAAAAAAGCAGTAGTTCCAAGTGTCAAGTTTCTGGATCTAAGTTTCAAAATTTTTCTTTGAGTAATTTTAAGAACACCACCGAGAAAAAAAAATTTTCTAAATTTTTTTAGTTTTTCAATGATTTAGACAACGATGATGTTGCGATATGAGCTTAAGCTTTGTGGCGGGAAGGTACGAAAACGGGCGCAATTTTAACGTCCGGGGCGAAGCCGAGGACGGAAATTTACGTTCGTTTTCGTACATTCGCGTCACAAACTTTAAAGCGAATATCGTAAAAAATTCGTTGTCAAAATCGCTGCTAAACGGCCAAATGAAATATAATATTTTTTGTTATTATCACTTCATAAGTTTAACTTTTGAGAGATAGGAGGCAAATAATGATATATTCAAATTTTATGAAGTTTCACAAGGGCAAAAATACTTAATTTTATATTAATTATCTTTTTATTAATATTTATTTATGGCGTAGTTGTTATTCTATTAATATTAAGCCCGCTTTGTAACAAACTGCCAGCAGAGAAATAATTAGCGGCACTCAATAATAACTAAGTTTAAATGTACTCAAAATGATCGGTTGGTACACTAGAATTTGATTTATTTCATTTTAAATTTTATCCGATTGCACAACGACATTACGGAAAAAACGGGGGAAGTAAACTTTGCGGCCTTGGCCGTCGAAAACAGAAGGTATGGTATAGTAATGAGTATCTCTTTTGAAGTATTTCTTTTGGACGCCACCCAGCGCTCAAAAGTTGAACTTTTGGAGCGAGTATGACAAAAAAAAATTAGGAAAACGGTTGACCCTAAAGGCCATCCCTGCAACTTCCCGCTAATTCCGTTAATACATGGCCGCTTTTTTTGAGCTCTTCGAGCTCAAAAGTACAATCTGTGTGTTGTTTTAAGCTCTCTGAGCTCAAAAAGATACCTTATCTATGCTTTTAAGCTCTTTGAGCTCAAAAGTCTGATAACAGTTTCATAGAACACTATTTTTTGAATTTTCAAACCGCAATAACTTTTGAATGAATGAACCGATTTTTACGTGGTTGGTGACATTCTACAAAGTTTTTTAAGCTTCATGAAGAATCTCTGAGTTTCAATTGGGCAAATTAAAAATTTCGAAGTAACTCCGAAAAAACACTATATTTGGTTTTCTTTCGTTCACGATATCTCTCGAATGAATCAACCGATTTTTACCGGATTGGCGGCGATCGACGCGGTTTTTCAAGGTTGAGAGCTGATTAGTTTTTGGAGTTGATCGGTAAAGCCGTTTAAAAGTTATCCCAAAAAAAACACTTTTGAAAAAAATTTTTTTCCTATTACACACACACACACACACACACACACACACACACACACACACACACACACACACACACACACACACACACACACACACATAGTGACACTCTCGCGGGAATAGTCAGGGAAGCTTCCTAGGACCTTAAAACGTCGAGATCTGATGAAAACTCGATTTTCGAAAAACGGGGTAAAACCAATAACTTCCCGATTTTTAAAAATCTTCAATTTTCTTAGCGGGAAGTTAAAAATTTTTTTGACTTAACCTCCATATGGACCGGATAATTTGTTAATTCAGCTTAAATTTATTCTTTTAAGGATCTCGATATGAGCATTTCTCGCTGATATATCGTTGTTTGAATAAAAAAGGGTCATTTTGTCTTTGATTATCAATATCTCAGCAACCAACAATCGCACAGAAAATCAAAGTTGGATTACAAAAACTTGAATAAATTCACTATTTTTTTTTCTCTATTTCTCTACTTTTTTCAATCCTTACATGAATTTGAAAAAGCAACTAAAAAAGAGCTTTTCGTAGTTTTTTGGAAAATCCTAATCTTAATTTGGAAGAGCCTAATCAAAAATATCGCGGAAATCACTAATGTTAAGTGTACCTTCTACAGTTCAATTTACCTACACGAAGAAAAAAAACAACACTGATTACTATTTTGTGCAGTACTCAGTACTACTTTGGAAGAAAATGAAGTTAGAATGTTTAGGACAGTAGAGAGTGCTACATAAAAACTACTGACTATTGTCTGCCCGTGAAAAAATATTCTGATCAGGCTTGATATGAGCTGATAAGGCCATATAAAAATTTTTGATATTTTCATATCTGGCCTGATATGATCTGATATGTCCATATTTAATTTTTGATATGTCCTGATATGGACTGATATGAAAATTGGCCATATCAGGCCTGATCAAGCCTTATCAATTTGATATGTCTATATCAGACGATATAGTTTGATATGCTCATATCTAATTTTTCATTATTTTTTAATTGGTCCTGATATGCCCTGATGTAACCTTATAAAGTTATATATACTTTGATAAACTTGAAAAAAAAAATCCCTGATCAGGGATGATATAACTTTATATGGATTCATATGGTCTGATATACTCATACCCTTACCAGCACATAAGTAGTCTTATGTACTCATATAAAGGCATACCCGAACAAAAAAAACTATTTATCATTATATATGATTCATATCTAATTATATAGAAGCATATGTAATTCATTTATAATTATATAGATGTATATATAATTCATATAAAATTATATATGAATCGTATAGAATTCTATATAATTTTTTTTACTCCAGTGAGTATTTTGTGATTACCATAAAACATTCTCTTTTTCTATCTAAGAGTCTGTTACTCCAATGATTAACAATCTTTTAATATATAGTATTTTTCGGATGAAATAATAGGAATTAAAAAAAAAAATTTAATTTCACAAAAATTATTAGTTTTGTCAAGTTCAAAAATTGTTAGCCAGGCCCTCCAGCAATATATAGTTCCATATACTAAACAAATATTTCCATTAAAATTTAAGCTTTCAACTCTGATTTTACCTCGATTATTTTTTTAATTTCAAAGAAATTATAAATTTTAAAGAAACGAAGTACCTGAACAATATATCGTAGAATCATTTTTGCGATTTTATGTATACATAGATAATTTTATAAATCTACATATAGATACCATTATTATATATAAATATTGACAGTTAATAATTAATAAATTAGATAAAAAATTTTGTTCACTACGAATCGATCATGTATATGATTCGCATTACTTGTAGTTATAATAAACTTTGTTCTCCAAGTCTCTTAAGTAAACGGGTAGTGGATTAGCCTTTCAAGCGGTAGGTCCCCGGTTCGATTCCCACTCGCGCCGATTTTTTTTCCTATGGAAATAATTATACATAATTATATAGGGCCATTTTTCATTTATAATTATGTAATATAATGAATCATTATTAATGATATATAATTTTTTTTACCGGGGCGGGTACATAGTCTGATATACTTATATCAAAGCATATATAGTCTGATATGGCCAATTTCCATATCAGACCTGATATGGACAATTTATATCAGGCCTGATATAGTCTGATCAGAAAATTTTTTCACGGGTGCACATTACTGAGTTGTGTTCTGGCACTAACCAGTTGTGTTTCGTTCAGCACTCATTACTGACTATGAACATTTTTCTAATATTTGTACGAAACAGCAGTCATTGCTGTTTTATTTTCTTCGTGTAGAAAAGCCCTACAAAATTTCGATTTGGTCCAGCCAACCGTTTTTTTTGTCCTATTCAATTGAATTTAAAAAAAAAAATAAAGGAGTAAAAGTTTTGCTCCAAAAAGGTCATAATTTTTACTAAAATGAAAAAAATCGTTTTAGAAAGAATAAAAAACAAAAAAAAAACAAATTAAAAAATTTTTATATGCTGTACGACCATTTTTCTTCAAGTTACAGCCTGTTGAAAAATTCCCATAAATTTTGATTTTTTCTTGCTCCCTTAATTTTTGTGAGAAGGGTATAATAACAAAATTGACGAAGTTATACTTCTAATAAATATTTTTTAAATAATTATGTAAACCATCTGAATTGTAGTAGTTACCATCCTGATGGTTACTACTACTATTATGATGGTAATCAGTAATAATAGCTATTATTATTTTAACTAGTTACTACTATTATCAAAATCGTAATTCCTAATATAACCT